>NC_133213.1:11674860-11867360 GCF_958299795.1 Porites lutea | reverse complement strand
CGCTAGCATTTCTCTGACTAAAATGACATCATGTTCCTTTGTCCAGAACATCCTGTCATACGAAATGTGACATAGTAAATAAACTATCAATGACAGTAGTGAAAGAAACAACACACAATCTACAAAAACTCTATCATATTAATAGAGGAAAACAAAGAAACGCCTTACGATGAAAGGTAAACCCCACTGGTAGTAAGAAACAAATATAATGCTAAGAAATAAATATAATGTGTGAACTGTGTAGGAAGTTAAAAAACACATGCATGATGTGTAATTTTAGCATATTCAAGTGTGAGGAACAGTGAGACCTATTTTAAAACTTTGTTGTGAAAAGGGAAGAGACAAAGAGCTATCGAGCTACGAAAAAATGCCGAAGAGGTTGGTTGTATACAAGAAAATATTTAATACAAAAATATTGGCACTAGTAAGTGCAGTTGTTCAATAGAAAACCGACAAGAAAAATTTCGGTCCCGAAATGTTTTCCGGAGTTTTGATAAACGCACGCCACTGGAGAGGAAAACGAAAGGTTTGACAAATGCCGGGTTGAGACAGCTATTCAGCAATTCAAGTCAAAACTCCACAGAAACACAACAGAAGTAGTCTTATTTTTATAAAGGGAGGAAAAACACTCTTGGGAAGTTTGTCGCTTGGAGTTGTTTTTCTCTTTCACGCGGAATACACGAAAAATATAAACTCCGTACGACAGTCGCAAGTAGAAACTCAATAAAAAAGAATGACTCTGAAAGTGGTATTTATATAAACATTAAACACTGATTGAAAGCAGAAAAATGACAGGAAAAGACAAATCACACCTGCAACATCTGCACGACAGAAGCCAACAACAAACATAAAACGAGCCAACAAAAATATTTGCTTACGCTGGCTTTTTGTTGCTTGTTTCCTTTGAACATGACGGGGAAGGGGTCGAGACAAACTGAGCAGAGCTCATGACGAGTTTACAGGACTAAATCTCTGAGAAAACCAAAGAAATTGAAGTACACAGAGGGCACAACGTCAAACTGGTGTTTTTGCCGTCCTCGACGGAGTCACGACGGGGTCACGCAACCATGAAAACAAACCAGATCTCTAATGCGCATGCTTCTTATGGGAAAACAACTTCCGGTCGGCCGTCGTCCTTGCTCCCTTTTTGAATCTTAAGGTCCCTAATGTTACTTCGGCGGAGCGCGAAGTAAAGGATTCGTGCAGCTCAGGAATGTTTCAAAGTTGTATCCGGAGGTACCAAAGTTGCTTCCGAATGTCCCGAAATTGAGGGATTAGCCGATTGCGCCACTGCGACGCAAGGTAATTTGAAACCTGAAAAAATACCCATAAGTTATGCACGAGGTACGA
Organism: Porites lutea; assembly: GCF_958299795.1. NCBI lineage: Eukaryota > Metazoa > Cnidaria > Anthozoa > Scleractinia > Poritidae > Porites > Porites lutea. Next base: position 11,866,010 of record NC_133213.1, on the reverse strand, counting down.
TTAAAGATTCGGCACCCAAGTCGGTTACTTTTCGGCTTGTTTTGGGTATTTGACGTATTGACACCGGAATGAGTTGGAAATATCGCGAGATCAATTCTAGTTGTTAGTTTATCTGAGGAAGAAAAAAATATTACTTTTTGCTCGCCGTTTGGTTTGTAGTTACTTATCTTTGCCCCGTTAGATCGATCAGACATGGATAAAATCACTTTTAAAGCGATTGAAAAATATCGGTATGGCCTCTGAAAAACACCTTAATGAAAGGAAATTATTGAGACAGTCAAAGACAATTATGCTCAAATAGACGAAATCAGTTTTTGGAAAGTGAAGATTACACAAGTTACATGGAGAAAAGTTTGGCTAAAGAAATGTGTATAAAGTTTAAGAGTGAAGAGATTTCGACAACTGGAGAGGATTGCAGCAAGAGTAATTCGAAAGAGAAAGAGGTGCGGTCGTTTGCGTTGCGTCTGGACGAAGCGTTTCGGAAAGCGATATATAGATTGTCAACAAGGGGAAGCAAAACGCTGTCACGACCGTATAACCGTTGTGAATAGGCATCATTATCATTGTTCTTCTTGTCGTTTTGATGGTAAGAGTAGGTGTTTTTATACTTGTTTTTTGTATTGTGTGTTATTGTTTTCCATGTAATAATTTATGTCGCGATCTTGTACATGAATTATCCACGCTATGAAGCGGAGATTGTGCATTTTCAGCAAGTTTTGTAAGGAGTTTATTGATGAGAGTTACGTTGCTGGAGAAGGTGTGGAGTTAACTGTACATAAGGAAAGTGTTGTTGTCGAGCAAATAAAGGAAGCGGAACTCATGAGATCTCGTCGTGCGCAATTTATTTATGACAGAAATTATAATTGAATTGGCTTACAGCCACGGGATCATCCACCTAGCAGACGTCCGTTGAAGATCGCGAAGTTAAGACGTCTGTAAAAGAAAAGCAGAAAAATAAGGGTATTTGCTTGGAACGGTATCGGGAAAAATATCATTTCCTACCATTCCTCAACATTCACTATTAATCCACAGCCACGACCCCAAAGTTTACGCTCCTTAGCGTCTTGTTTACCGTAGAATCGAATATCAACTTGACCTATCAGACTGTCATGCGATCGTGTTGCAGACCTGGTAGAAAATTATCCAATGCACTTGGAAAGCGAACCTCTCCGAGCGAGGCACGAAGTCCCGAGAAGAAAAAGTGTGGTGATTTTCTAAAGAAAAGTGTGATGATTTCCTCCTTCACCGGTAAGCTGTGGTCCACATTGAACGAATCACGTTGTATTTAGTTTCATTCCTTGCAAGGCCATTCTTCTTCAGAAAATCTCTTCAGGCCATCAAACCGAAAGAAGCGCTTCGGGGATGTGTAAGCCGAAATTTGTAAAGAAGTTGGATTGCCGTTAGTTCAAGATTCCATGCAGTAATGTATTCTATTTGCAGTATTCAGCATTCTATTTTCTCGCCTCCCCTTTCCCCCTTTCCTCCTTTCCTTCTTTCGCCCTGGCACCTACCCTAAGGGCTGCTATTTCTACTCTCCCCAATTTTTTTCTTTGTCACGAAATCAAAGATAGCGGCTACAACAATACGAACATAAGCAAGTTTTCGTCCGCCCAAAATACGACTGCACTGCAGGCTATTCAAACGGGGGACATTTGCACATTAAAAATTCCAAGCTTTTGGATGTCAAAATGGCCTTCAGATCGTTCTTAACATGTTTCCGCCTTTTAAGGCGGAATTCATTTCATGCCTTATCAGTTATTAGTATATTTGTTAAGTCAAATGACCTGTTTTGCTTAATTGACGGTTTCTGAAAACACATGGACACGATTAAAAGGCCGTATTCTAAAGCCGTTGCTAAGAGCCGGCATACAAAAACGACAAAATAAGGCGAATACAGTTGACTAGAAGACGTTTTCCCAAATTTCAGTGAAACATTTATCTAATTAGTCCATCTTCGCTCATTTTTGCTGCGAACTTACTATAACCTGTTTCATCGCTCGCGGCTGTTTTTGATTCACCTGACCCTGTTAGTGTTATTTTACCATTTAAAGACCAGTCCTCGGCTGACATTGTTCGACGTCAGCTTCAGGATTTGAGTCACAAAATTCACACGACCGTGTCTCCAGTGTTTGCGAGAAGCTAAGCCACCTCTTGTCAACCAGCAATGCCTTGTTTACAAATTTGAATGTGACCTGTGCCCCACTTACGCCAGCGAATTGACGAACTCAAAAGAGCAACTTCATCCATCGGCCAGCACTTCCGTGTTAAACATTCTTCAGCACCTAAAGATCTTAGTAATAATTTTAGCATTTTAAGGAACTGTAAAAGCAAATTCGATTGCCTATTGTTTGATAAGTTTTTTATTAATATACTGAGACAAAAGTTTTTAAACAGCACTTTAATTAGATCCTATTGGTGCTCTTTTTCTGCATGAGTTATTTCATTCTTAAATCATTTTCAAACATTTTTTATAGTTCTAGTTAAAATATTTTTACACCTTACACATATATATGCTAATTCTTTTATCTTTTTTACTTACTTGAAAAGCACCGAAGATCGGTCAAACCGTCGTTTTTAATCCGTGGTTTTTACAGTCAACTTAATATAGCCGTATGATCTTAGGTCGCAATTTTGTCCTTTGCGAGAAGAATCAGCTCTCAGTTTTTAGCTTAATCAAGAGAAAATACGCTAGCTGTTTGTCTTTTGGCTTACTCCAACTGTGAACTTACTCCTCTAGAAGCTTTATGACGCGGTCATTCACCGTATCGTTTTTAATATGACCATACATGGTCGTACACGGATGACGATGACCAGTGTCCCTTTGAGCGAACCATAAAAAAAAAATAGGAAATAAGTATACAAAATACTTCGAGTTATTTTTACTCATTAAGGGTTTAGTCAGTCTAAATTTAATGTGAATTAAACTACAAATATTTTCGAATCCGATTACCAACACCGTTAACGAGCACCGTTAACGCTGTAATTCCAATACTTTTGCTCTGATCTCCTGCACATTTTAGTTCAGTTCTGACTGGATCACTTACTAATATCCTTCAATATATTAAAAAAAGGAAACATGTTAAACTTTAAGTTAGTAGATCCGACACTGATATCATGGTTTCAGTCAGGCATTAAAAAAATTAAAGATCACATAAATTCAGGAATTCCGCCAACAGATATTGGTCCTTACCAGCTAGAAGAAAGCCCAATACGTTTTTTAAGGTAGACCGTTGTGTATATGAGATTACATATGACTACATGATGTACAGTCTAACCTCTCCTTACGGACACCTCTGTAATACGGACACCTCTCTATTACGGACAGTTCGTTTGGTCCCAGAAATGCTAAAAATCATACATTCCCTACCTCTATAATACGGACACCTCTGTAAAGCGGACACTTGGTTCTGTCTCTTTGGTGTCCGTATTAAAGAGGTTTGACTGTAATATATTCGCCGACATCGTTTATCAGTGCTGTCGCCGTTTTCAGTAAGAAGGGATCTTAAAATCCAACAACAGCGACGACAACAAGGACGGTTCAAGAAATTAAAGCATGCAGTAGGTAAAACAACAACTCAGCATGTACAGCACTCTTTTCTTTTACATTCCTGTAAAAACGACTAATTTCACTTTGATAGGGGAGTTAAAAGGCTACGAAGAAATTTCTCTTTGTGAACTTGGACACAGGATCTAGGAGATTTCGCCTGCACTTGAAAAACGTATTATTAATAAGTAAGTTGAAATATTCGCGAAGGAGATTAAAAGAACGCGAATTCACTTTCCAAGCGACGTTTAGTCTGATGTTTAAGTCTCTATAAAGGTGGTGTGCCGTGTCGATTTGTTTTGTACACTAAAATCTAAAACCACAAAGCGGAATTAATCTCTAGCTTTCATGTTCGCATGTCGCAAAATGGATGCCCAATGAACTTCCCACGCACAGTCTGCAGTTCAGATTTACACGAGTAATTAACTTTGTCAAATTATCGAACTGAGCTTAACGTCATGGTGTGTAATACACCTGACAGAAGACTGATCATTTAATATTTCGGTTGTTAGTTAAAGATCAGTAAAAGCTGAAATTAGCAAACATGAAGCAGTCTTACTTGAAGGTCATCCACTCCAAGAGCATCATTAGCAAACAACTGCAACTCTCTCCCAATTAAGGTTGGATCTAACAAAATTCCACCGCTCTCCTGGGGCACAAAGATGGCACAGGCTACGAAAAACAGACCGGCAGAAAGCTTTCGCATCTCAGCCGCCATTTCCTTTTGGCTTTATAAAAACAGAAGATGTGTCGATCATTCAACCATACACTTGTTTGCGTCATGTCATGGAGAATGAACATACGGAATGTCTGCTGACTGACTACTCAAAAGTAAAATTATTAAGATACAGCAATCTTCATGCCCCGAATACATACTCAGTTGTCCAAGTAAGTGTCACGGGAGTTTCGAAAGGACAGTCATTTCACGAAAAACATTGATTTCGATTTACTCTATTAGTGGAATAGCTGATTTCTTATACACCTTTGAGAAGGCAAGAAAAACAATAACTGTAAAACAAAGATGCCATTCTGATTTTCTTTCACCTCTATGCAAACGCTTGATAAATTTTATCAAATTGAAGTAGCTGGCAGCCGAAGTATTTGATCCTGTATACTGCTCCCTGTCTGTCCTGCGGTTTGTTTTTGTCCTTGTCATTAGTAAGTAGTCGTCGTAAAGTGGTTATAAGGTTGTAGCTAGCTTGGAAGAGTTTTGACTTTAACGAGGAAATGAGTTGTTTTGGTTGTGAAAATAAAAATGGAGGACACTTCACTCGTTTCAAGAGTAAAAACTACAGCTGGAACTAGGCGTAATAATAGCAAAAAAAAATCATAGCAAAATCAGCAAAAAGACAACTCGGAGGGCGACATCTGCTATTTGGAGAATATTTGAGAAGCTGGAAAAACCTAAAGGTACACTATCAAAGATGAACTTAACATCAATACAGGTAAGCATGTGTTAGTTATGTTTTTAAACTAAGAATTATTTTCAATGAATAATAAAGCAATTAATGAATTCCCCTCCTCGATCTGCTTAATTCTTCATATCCTACTCAGCCTCATTCATTAATTGCTAAATATCGGTATGATGCGATGACTCTCGAAGCCAGGTCTCCGTTATACCAAGAAAAGAGAACCTCAACTCTAGATTCTTTAGCAAAGTAGTTACTGCGCTTTGCACCAACTTGGGAATTTTGATGTTCAAAAGGCAACTGACGATGACGGATTTTGCAATCGAACGCGAAATCCGAAAACGGATTTGACTTCCTAGAAATCCGTCCTCAGGGTGGATTTCAATTAAGAAATCTAAATTCGGATTTCATGGATTTCCCTTTCACTATTCGATTGGAAAATCTAAAAAAGGATTTGAAAGTTATTCTCGTAAACAGCGGTCTTCTTTTTACTTATTATGCGTGCGCATGCAAGACCGCTGTTCCTAAGGACAGTTTTTCAAATCTTTTTTTCTGATTTCCCAATCGAACGGTAAAAAGGAAAATACAAAACCAAAAATTTAATGTCTCAGCGTTGAAATCCGTTTTCAGATTTCGCGTTCGATTGCAAATCCGAAATCTGGATTTTAAAATCTAAATCCAAATTTCCCAATCGAACGCACCCTTAGAGTTCGCATGTTTGTGAAAAGCACAGTAAGCTATGCAATTTCGATGAAAGCTATGAATATTAAAATGTAGAAGCGATAAACAATTATCGACTTCTAATTTAATTATTGGTCTAGCGCAACATTTCATTTAAGCTTTCTTCGATATAATATCGCAGTACGTCAGCTAACTCCGGTAAGCATCAGGATCATGTTTGCTACAAAGGCTAAATTTTTTATAGGTTTCAGATAAAAAAGGATTAAAACTGATATATACTAGCTAACCTATCGGGATCGTAACGTGTGCTCATTCACTCTTTATAAGAAGATATCCTATAAGAATATAGAGGTGAAATTTGCCAAATTTTAAGAATATGATAAGAATAAACCCAAGGCTGAGATTTTGAAAAGGATATAATTTTGTATGTTGAAAATCTGTAAATACAATTTTATGCCGAGAGCGGCTCAGTTATACCAACTATATAGACAATAGACTGAAATATTTATAATTGCGTTCGTGCACGCAGCCAGGATTCACTGAATGAAGGAGACACGTATTTGGAATAATTTGGCCACTCAAGTGGCGTTTATTACAAACCGATTACAAGTGCTTAAGTGTCACGTTAACCGAGAATCATCGCTTAGTGTAACATGACAGTTATTTGATTCAGTGAATTAAGTTGGGGCGAAAATTAGCCACAAGCCACATTCTGTGGCGAGCCCCAACCAAAGCCGCGGGCACGCACCCAAGACAAGATCCCAACACGAAAAGGCAAAAAAGGGGGACACCAGGCCGATTTCTGACATGTTCCTGGAGACCTTACGAGTTAAAATAAGAGGTACCTGAACAACTGCTCTGTTTGAAATGGAAGAATTGCCGCCCCAGCCCAAGTCTGACAGGCGAGCTTCGAAGCCCCCAAGCTAGTTATAATAATATGTCAAAGTTGGAATGTAACAGAAAAAACCGGAAATAAACATGATTAATCTATAAGTCATTGCTGCCCCAGCCCCTGACTGTAAGGCGAGCTTACGTGCAGTAAGACACAACCAGCCCATGTCTGAGCTGTGTCAGAGTCACTAAGACAAACTAAAAATTAAAATAAAATAAAAAATAAATAAATAAAAAATAGGCAAAATCTAGAAATATGCGTTGCCCCAGCCCATGACTGAAAGGCGAGCTTAATCCTTAGATACTCCTGTAGCTTGACGAATGTATAGTTTAAATGCGTCGGATTTCCAACGGCCAAGGTGACGAATTTGAGCATCCGATAAGCCTTTTTCAGCTGCTAGAGAGGCGGCGCCTATCCGGAAAGAGTGAGATTTGTATTTAGTTGAATCAAGGCCACAAAAATTCAAGGCTTGTTGCAGCTGCTGCGTAAACTGGCTAGTTTTAACTGGAGATCCGTCAGCAAAGCAAAACAAGGGACCCGGGGTTGCACCCCTTGTAGAGAAGTAGCGTTGTAAATAAGCCACTGGGCAAAGCGTAGATCCCTCAGCGCGTTCCAAAAACACTGAAAAGGGGCGCCTGGTGTTGTTGTGTTTAAAGTCTTTTATGACAATGGTCGCCGAGGTCACGACATTGTTCGAAAAGTGAAAATGGAGGTCTTGCACGTGTACTAGGGATTTCAAATTCGCGCCCTTGACCGTGAGTTCACCCACACGAAAAAAGCCGTAGAAGGCTACTAAAAACATGGTTTGATATAACAATCTTTGAAATGCCGATGAATTGGTGTGATTTAAGGCGAGCACTAAGTGCTGCAACACGCTGCGTGTGATGGGAAGCCGAACATCCGGTGAGGAGTGAAGCTTACTGTGAGCCGTTAAAAGCTTCTGCACTAAAAAATTTTTGGTGGGATCCGGGAAATTACCAAGTTTGTGGACGTAACTTAACGCGGAGACGTATGTCGAGATTGTGGAGGATGCAAACTTCTTCGCTGAAAGATAAGATATAAACAACGCTAAATTGTTGACGGAGACTGGCAGCAACGAGCGGCGAGAATCGCAAAATTCAGAGGAAAACTCGACATACGTCTTCCACGCTCGTTCGTAAGTCCTACGCGATCCCTTCGTAATGGCTGAGTGCAGAAGCTCGGTCAAGTGATGTGCCAGTTGTTGGGTAGTAGGCCCCCCGGAACCGGCGTCGGTTGTGGGTCTGCGGAAGGTGCTAGTAATCTGAATTTCTCTACCTGTAGGTGAGATAAAGCATCGCTTTCGCGGTTAATGCAACCAGCGATATGCTTAGCATGAAACAAAATATTGTGTTTGAGTGTGGAAAGAACAAAGTGCCTGAGTAGAACCATGATTGAACGGTCCTTAGAAGTTTGCTTATTGATTATTTCAACCACTGCTTGGTTATCCGAAAAGAAAACAATACATTTGTTGCGCATAAGCGGTCCCCAAATTTCGATTGCCAGGACAATAGGAAAGAACTCTAAGATAGTGATGTTAAATGTTTTCCAAACGGCAGGCCATTCCCCGAAAAACCAGTGCTTTCCAAATATCGCGGCATAACCAAGGGAACCCGCCGCGTCCGTAAATAATTTGAGGGTTTTGGAAGTGTACCAGCGTGAGCCGAGGAAAAAGGATTTGCCGTTATACGATCGCAAAAAATTGAGCCAAACTTGTAGATCATATTTACTTTCCCTTGTTAATCTAACGTGATGGGTAGGTTTCCGGACGCCTCTTGTCAAGTCAATTAAACGGCGGAGAAAAGCGCGTCCGGGCACCACAACACAGCAGGCAAAATTGAGAAGCCCTATTAATGACTGCAGCTCTTTTAAAGTAACGCTTTTACGCGAACAAAAGTAGCTCAACTGGGATAGGCATTTGTCAAGTTTTTCCTCAGGAAGGCGAGCCTCCATCAATTCGGTATCTAAAGTGATGCCTGCAAATTGTAAAGCTCTGTCAGGCCCCATAGTCTTTTCGTTGGCGATCGGAATGCCTATACGTTGGCAAACAGTAAGAAAATTATTGAGGTCTCCTTGACATTTTTCGTTAGAGGGCGCAATAAATAAAAAGTCGTCTAAAATGTGTATGACCGCCGACGCGTTTAGTTTGTTCATAGCGATCCATTCTAACGCAGTGGTGAAGGTTTCAAATATATTACACGACGAGGAGCACCCCATGGGAAGGCATTTGTCAAAATAGAACTTTCCCTGCCATTCCATGCCGAGCAACGGAAAATCGTGGGGGGATACGGGAATAATTCGGAAAGCTGATTTAATGTCTGTTTTCGCCAGAAAACAGCCCTTCCCTAACGATTTAATAAGACGAATGGCATCATCAATGGTTGCATATCTCACGGTGGCTAGCTCTTTAGGGATACCATCATTAACCGATGACCCCGCCGGGTAGGAGAGATGGTGAATTAACCTGAATTCGCCCGGAGACTTTTTGGGAATAATGCCCAGGGGGGATACCCTAAAGGGGTCGAAAGGTGGTACGTCGAATGGACCTACCATTCTGCCTGCTGTGAGCTCCTTAGACAACTTCTCAGTCACGCTAGTCGGATTGTCCTTGGTACTTTTAAGATTTTGGGATCGCATTGCAATTAAAGAACCTAAATATCGTATGGAAAAACCGTGAACAAAGCCTTGTATAAGATAGTCGGAAATGGGGTTATTATAACCCCTAAGGTAAAACGCGAGTTGGACGGGCTTTACCGGGGTTGGCCCGCGGCTCAACAGAAGCTCGTCCCTGACTGTCACTCCCGGAGGGCAGGTTTGGTGCTGGACGGTTGTACATGTTTGTGTTAGATCTGGTAGCGGTACATTGGGACGCTGGGTGGACAGATCCGCATTTGAAGCAGGAGTGTTTGAAATTGCATCCCCTGCAGAATTGACCGGCATGAAACCGCCAACACACTCCCTTGGGAAAAGACTGAAAGGGACGCTGGTTGGGCCGACGGGTTCGAAAATCATTGTTAGAGTTTGGCCGAGAGGTGGTAAGGGAGCTATGTAAGGCCTGATGCCACAATTCCCAAGCTACGTTGTCCCAAGGGTATCTGTCCGGTTTTGATTGACGAAGAAAGCGGAATTGTTCGTCATAATAACGCCAATTACCTTGCTTTGCTGCGATGTCCCGAACCACCTCACAATACTTCATTAGGGAGCTTATCGCACTAGGAGTCTTAATTGTATAAACAGCTACGAATACATTAAACGCGGTCAGCCATTGGTCGATAGTTAAGCTACGCCGCTTTGTTTTAACGTGCTCAAGGCAAAGACTAGGGTGATCGTGATCATCCGTGACAGATATACGATACTTTGACTCGTCCGGGGACACCGTGAGGAGTGACCCAAAATCTACATATTCGTTCGCCCAAATCTTTGCCTTGACACGATCTGAGACCCGAGATTCGAGGTGGAAAGTGACGCTCGAAAACGTTTCTTCTGGTTTCTCAGTCGGAAAGGTTAGCCTACCAGCAGCCACGGTGTTCGTCAATGCCTCGATTTCCTTCGATGTGGCGTCCTCAACCACGGTGGGCTGGGGCGTGGGCTGGGTGTTCGTTCTTGAATTCCTTTCCGCGGGAGCAAGGTTTGTTTGGACGATGCCGACTGACTGCAACGCGCCCGAGATAGCTTGGGAAATTATTGCCCCAAGCTCGGTGGGGCTTAATTGCGAGGAGGACTCCGGTGGCTGTGCTGAGCTCTCCGGCAGGGCCGTGGAATTAGGGCGACTTTCTGCCCGGCGTTGTTTTGGTGCGACTGCAGGGGCTGGTCTTTTTGCTGCCTGGCGCTTTGATGCTCGTTTAGGAGGCATTCTTATGAAAAATGTACACTATATTACTCCAACAAAAATTAAAAATCTTGTGATACCCTCAAACTTAGTGGGTGTGTTCCTTGGTTTTTGGCGGGCTTTCATTGAGCCCATGGCGATTGTAAATTGAAACGGAAACGCGTCTAAGTGACGAAAAAGACATCCGAGACATTCCACAATGGCGTAGGAGAGTTGGGCTAAACACGCTCCAACGAGGCTCCAAGTGAAAAACGGAAGCCAAAGAATGTCAAGTGCAAATCAAGAGCAGGCAACATAATGACAAAAAATAATCCGAGACATTGTAAAAAGGACATTTGTCCTATAATGGCTTTAGTGAGTTGGGCACACTAATGTAGTAAACAATAGCCGCCAGGAGAGTAACACACCAAAATAGCCATAAATGTCAAGTACAAAACATGCCACAAGAATGCATTTAAAATGCCTGATGAAATATGATATAGCCTGCAAAGTTGTAAATGTACATGTGACACAGCATCTCATAAATGTATTATAACATCGCCATTTAAATATCGAACTGGCCACTACAGGGCACAGCATTGACTAAACTATGGACGCACCCACTAACTTTAAGGCCTGCAAAACCGCCCCTCGAATGCTGCGCATAAATTTATAGTTACCTAAATTGTTAAGATGGACTCCATCGGGTAAGAAGAGTTCGCTTTTGGATTTCCAGAAACCTCTATGCCGCCAGTAATAACAAAAAGGCAACGGCTCTAGGACAACCTTAAGATATTGGTGAAGCTTGCCTACCTTACAATTATACTCGACCGAGTTCGGTGTATGCCTACGGAGAACTTGCCCCACGACAACAAATTGAACAGAGTCAATCTCGTACAGTTCCCGAACTAAACTTTCCAGTTCTGAACCCACTGTCTGCGGCGAGAGCTCCACCAAATCGTTGGAGCCGAGCTCCAAAATAATCACATCTGGGACCAGTTGGCGCACCACATTAAAGTCGAATTTACGAAATTTTGCTATCGTGCGGCCGCCAACTCCATGAAAATAAATATCTGCCATACCCCTAAGGCTGCTAAAAGCCTGCATGTGCCTCTTTTTCTGCACAAACGCCTTAAGACGATGAACAAAGGAGTGCCCTATTATTAATACGCGCTGTTTAGCCATTAGGTTAAAGAAAATATTTGGAAAATTAGCGGGCGCTAAGGAAAAACAAACAGAGTCCTCAGCTAGGGCACCCCAACAAGAAAAAGGAAAATAAAATAAAATAAAATAAAATAAAATGAAAAGCTACCTGAATACAAAACACCAACAGGGGTGGGGGAAGAATTGCACTTGCCTGATTGTTTGTTGGCTTGTTCCTTCGGAGAAAGAAATAAGTTCACTATTGAAAAGCTAAACAGCTCACGATCGGCGTTGGCAGAAAAAGGGGCGAGCGATAGCGAAGCTCACGAATTTATAGCCCGCTCTGTGTGTGGTGCCTAGCCAACTATCGTTATCTTGACTATCCACCTCTGCAGCTTGCACTTAAAGATAAGATAATGCCCCGCCTCATCATAAAACCCATTATCGCGCCGAGTCAATAATGGGTCATTTATATTTTAAACCGTATAAAATTATCCCTTTATAAACGACAAAACTAGCCACCAAAACTAGGGAACCTGTATCGATTTCAATTTATATCCCAGTACATTCTAAAACGGAAAGTTCACAAGCTATAATTTAAGAATAAAACAAGAATATTTTCAGGCTAAAATCGTCACTAAAATAAGAATATTCATCTGGGCCAGAAAAGCAAAATCAGCAAAGAAACCTGAAATCGGTTGCGAATGGATACGTATCCAGGGGCTAGCCACCTGGGCCAGGTTGTTCAAATCTGGGTTAAGATAATCCAGGGTTAGTGCGAAATTTGAATTCAGATTTGAAAGTTTAAAAAGCAAATTCAGTTTAATTCTTTTTGTCTACAATTTGATTATTGGCTACTCTAAAAAGATTAGAGAAAATTGTCCGAAAAAATTCTTTTGATGGTAAGAAAAAGAGACCCGGGTTAAAATTTAACCCTGGGTTAGCGCTAATCGGCCTTCCAACAACTGGGCCCTGGTCATCAAGTATCGAGGAAGTCCAACTTTTCATGAAACGAACCAAAAAGTTAAGATCTTCTGTGGGTCAGAAGTAGAACTTAGGACTCGTCGAAGATCAGTGATAAATTTTCTCTCGAACGAGACTAAATGTACATTATGATAAAATTTTTAGTTTATTAGTTTAGTTCGTCGCATGCGACGATCGAGGTTTGGCCCGAAGATGATTTTCAGACGCTCTATCCGTCTGATGCAGACGGAAGGAAGGTTTGTGCGATTCAGACTCATTCAGACGAACTTAACTGAGCCAGGCGTCGGATTTTTTTATTTTTGACTTAACTACCTAAGTTTGGTTCGTCTCATGAAAAGTTCAACGTTTGACCTAGGCCGAAGTGTGTAAAAATGGGGTCTCCAGCTAGTCCGCCATGTCGATCAGAGTAAGGGGGCTTAAGAGAAGAGCGAGGGTCCTAGGATCCAGAAAAGACGCGAGAAAATCTACGGTATTGAATGGTAATGTTGTTCGACCAAAGTTTGACTCTTAATGAAAGAATAGTGAAGGGTTAACAATTCGTTGTATGATATTTTTAAAGCAACTTCTGTTAATAGCACCTGGGACTTCTCAACCATATAAAAACAAGCCTACTACAGAGCCAATCATATGAAGTTACTGGCTCAAAACCATTTGGCTGTTCTTTTGTTTCTGCGATGGTTTTTGTCTTTCACACTTTGAGTACGATTTCATGCCTACTAACAATGAAAGAAGTCAAAATATTTTAAAAGCTGTTTCTTTCAGCAACACCTTGGCGATATATAGTACTTATTCGGCGTTAACAACGATACGCTTGGAAAGTATGTGGGGATTTGTAAGTCTTCACCTGACAGGCCATACTGATCAGTTGACCTGAAATGCCTTGTTTGAAGCAGTAAAATTTAGTTCAGCAACCACCCACCATATGAAAGAAGTGCATTGCAGCTACCATTAAAATGGCCACGCTAAGACCTTGACGCTAAAATTTGTTAATTGTCTAGAAAAAAGCAAATGTAAAACAAAAGGAAATATAGGCTTAGGAATTAAGGCACATTAAGAACTACCCTTGAACTACAGTTTGAGGACCATCCCTGGAAAAGACACATTTCATGTACCCATCAACATCGGTGTCATCCTCATTGTTTTCTGTTATAAAGTCCTCACTTGTTTCAGAAATGGGTGTTATATTGCTGTATAAAGCTTTTTCTTGGCCAGAAATAGGAAGCATCGAGGGGAAATCAGACCTGCTGTCTGACAAACGGCCATTTGAAGGCCTCCTTACTCTAGGAACAAGAGCTGGTGGATCATCTCTTCCTGAGCCAAAAACCAGCGGCCTTGTATTGGTGAAGCCCGTGACTTGCATTGGACTGTCTTCGGACAGACTTCGGAACCGACGCGTGTTTGGCGCGGTGGTATCACACTGGGATGGCCTTCTTGTTTTGGGAACAGGTGGTGGCTCGCTGGTGTCAGTTAAACTTCTCTCGAAACTTCTCCGTCGAGAAGGCATCACATCAGACGGCCTTCTCGTAGTTGGTACAGGTGGTGCTGACGAGGCACTCTGGGTGCTCATCTTTCGTTGTTTCTCGGGAACAGCTGGTTCGCAAGGTTGATGAGATGGTTGCTGGGTGGCGGGCATATCAACAGCATTCTGACGTTGCAACTGACTCGTGGCAGTCGGGCCTCCTTGTAGTGGTTCTATATCCTCGTAAACTCGAAAAGCATGGTTAGAAGCGGACAAAGGCAGGACATCAGGGACATGAGAAATTCTTGGACTGGATTCAATCGGTTCCATGGATATACTGTTGTCTTTCTTCACGGGTGGATCCGCAGAGTGCCTATAGCGTCTTGTAAGCTATTCAATTAATAAATAAAAGTGACAAAGGAAAATTATCTGTAACTGTTCTCTAAAGGTACAAAACTATACCCTCAACCCCTGAAATTTTACGTACATTTGCGACCATCTCCAATTCACTCAGCATTTTAAAATTATCATTTTCAGCGAAAAAAACTACTTAAAAACAATTTATAAATTAAACCCGCAGTAAAATGTCGAGGGCTATTACGTTTGCCTACCAAAATGATGCTGTTTCACACGCGTGCGAGTATTGAGAAAATTTCCTCCTCGTAATCGTCCTCGTCTTAGAATTTAAAGGTATCTATCATCAACCCCGTTTTTAACAATTTGATGGAATCAAAAACTTGGCTTACCAAAATTAGTAAGATGATCACCAGTGCTATAACAGGAATGGAACATCCAAGGGCAATTCCAATAGAAGCAGTAGTTGACAAGCCACTGTTGCCCTCCGTAGAAGTTACCACCGTACTTTTGACGAAGTTTGCTTTATCAGCAGTCTTGTTCTTCGTAGAAGTTACTACCGTACCTCTGACGCATTTTGCTTCATCAGCTGAAGACGTAAATAAGCCAATGTATCACTAAGGCTAGCTCTTTAAGTTGAATTAAAAAGAAGTCGACCTTAAACTCCTCACATGCATCAATTTTTATTGGGTACACAGAAGTAGTATTTTGGACTAAATTTAAAGTATACACTAAACAAGCACGAAGGGCGAAACTAATGTACCCAATAACAAACAACAAGACAAGAAGTTTGGAGTAGAACCCTATTTCATTCAACTTACTAACACTTGTGTGCATTAATGCAATAGCACCACCACCTCCCCCCTCTCCCCCACCTATCATTTCCCATAATTCTCTCCTTGTCATAAAACACTATTACATTTGAAATCAGCTCCCCCGGCACTGGCGCGGTAGAAGTTGTTTCCCGTGGTCTTTTTGGCCGCTTGCAGCAAAGTTTTCGGAGGGTACCATTAAGCCTTATGAAAGAACAATTCTCACGACCGGTGAAGTCTGCCTCGTGCCAATATGTTACCGTATTTCCTCTCATTTTGGCTAAAAGGGTCAAACACTGATTTCGGGCTTGAGGCGGAAAGGCATCATATTGCGAGCTTTGGTGTGGGCGATGACGAGCCTCTGGCCTCAAAAAGTAGTTTGTAGGAGTCACATGTATTCGGCGAGACCAAAATTGGTGCAGATTAATTTTCTGACCAGCCAGAGACTTAATTAAAAATTGTTTTGAATGCCAGCCTCTACGTGTCCCTTTCAAAACGGCTCCTCGGCATCATGGGTCTTGAATAAATCCACTGTGGCAGGAAAGTTTACATATGACGATTTAATGTGGACTCAAACGAGAGTTATTGAGAGAGAGTAATTTGCTGATTTTTCTCGCGTATTAAGTGTGGAGACATTGTGCCTGGTTGGTTGTGGATAGTTTTATTAGTACCGGGAAAGTGGTTGATTCTTTGATTTCCTGAAGTTGCAGACAGACAGAATTCAGTTATGTCGTGGTGCTCGTGTTACAATTAAGAGTATAGTGTACAAGCAAAAAAACGCTTCGTGAGTGTTTAGTTGAAGTGATTTTCTCTTAGATAACCGTTTTTGGGCTCAAAGAAGGTGGATTCTAGGTCTGTTTTAGTCGGGCATATCGCTTTGAGCCTCGTAGTTTGAGAGACTGAAAGGTCATAATTTCTGTGCTTTTAGATGTTGTTCATTTCATTTCATTTCTGTCGTTTTTGCCAGAGCGACTTTTCGTGTGTTAATTTGTCTTTTTTAAGCCCTACCTAGCGACTTTCAACTGCTTTTTATTCACATCAAGGGTCAAATAGTTAAAACGCACTTGAAATTTCTGTAGGTACCTTTTTATAAATCCGGACAGATATATAAATGCACTTTATGCACGTTAGTAAATCTTTCCTATAGGGAACAAAGGGAGTTTTGTAAATCTTCAAAACTTTTATTTGAAGAAAAAGGGTCCACTAGGCAGTCGCTGACATGTAATATCACATAGTATGGAAAAAAATGCATGAAAATGCTTGCAGATTTAGATTTATGCAAGATCTTAAAGTAGAGATCTAATTAGGTAAGGATATAAAACATCAAATGGAAGAAAGGTCTATTAAGCAAGTGCTCTTACGTTCATAAGTTGCAGACTCTTTTCCTCTGAAGCAGCGTTCGGAACTTGCGCAGTAGGGTTTTTCCAGTTTTATGCCGTTCTTGTCGTTCCGGCACCAATAACAACTAACTATCCCATCACACCAGTGAGAACTGTTTCTCCTCTCACAATGGGGATCAAAGCATTTGTTAAGACAAATCGTTTTGGGATTTAAAGGATTATTGTTAGGTTGTTCTGAAGGTGCAAATGATGGGCACAAAGGAAGGCTATACAAAACAAAGTAGAGAAAAAAAAATCAGTCAATTAGTTTCTTACAAAAGGTGAGCGGATGATTCAACTGCAGATACGACAAGTTACATCTACCTGAGTATGAGACATTCTAGCCTTGTTCCGAAACTCTACAAAACTTTTAATTGACCCGAGTATGAGGTACTCTAATCTTGAGTTACAAAACTCTAGATATATACCACACAATAAATCTACCCCAGGATGGGGTATTCTAGCCTTGTTCAGAACTAAAAATTGTTAACTGTTCCTGCGTAATTAACCTAAAATCTTGTGAGTTTGACAGCCTCTTCTGTTCCTAACTGAAATTCTTATTGTTTGTTGCAGCTAATAGGCCCTACATGAGTTGATCACGTGACCAACTTTCGGTAAACGCGAAAACGGTTCGCTTTTGAACAATTTTAGTAGCACGAGCTCAAAGAGCATATTAAGCCATGTATGTCAAAAGTAGCGATTGTAACTGCTGCCCGAAAATTAGGATTTGTACGAGAAAAACAACTCTTACCACCTAGTCACGTTTTAGTGGTTTTTCACTGACAAATCCTTGTAAATTCTAAAATTTATGAACTGTCCTTATATCTTTCCCTGACGCATTTAAGGGCTGTTATGAATTGTAAGGAGATTTGAGCCCTGTAATGCTTAAAGAAATATTTCATGCAAGCGTGACTGTGTAGACTGCAAAACAGTCCGTATTTTTGCGTATTCAAGTACGCGCGAGCAGTCAAACAAAAGGTCTGGAATGAGGCTGAAAACAGAGAGCGAGACTGGGGAGAGACGCTAAAAATACGAACTGTCCGTTTTGCATACGTTATATTCGTTCGAATTACCCGCTTCTCCTAGCCACGGGCAATTCTCATTGGTTAAATTTTGATGCAAGCTGTCACCAAGCTGTCAAGTAATGTTTTCAACATGTCATTCACGTTGTTCCATACCGTGATGAATTGTTAAAGCTTTCGCTGTAAAATGACAGATGTTGATCGCCTGGATTTGCTCGCAAGAATTGGGAATTGTTTTAAAATCGGAGCAGAGGGAAGCTTTGGAGTTGCTACTCAGGGGAAAGGATGTTTTCTGTGTTCTACCAACAGGATTTGACAAAAGCCTTATTTATCGGATGTTTGTTCATGCACAGAGTTCTTCAAGTTCCGTGCAACGCCCGACCGTCATTGTTATCTCGCCTGGCTAAAAAAGCGGGATCGGTAGGAAACACACGACTTTTACCTCATGCAAACATGCCGCTTGTTCCAATGAATTGTTTTCTCTGTCGAGTAGATTATGCTTTGGAGGAAAAAGTTTTGACTGAGCAAATGTGAATTTTGGCCGCTTATTAAATATATTTCATACTGAGAGGTCGTGACACGCATGTTGATTTTCTCTGGTAGGCATGATTTGCCCTCTGACGCAAGAGCATTTTCTTACTTGGCCCCTTTAGAAATGTAAAGCTCTTCATTGCGGCTGATTAAGGGTTTTAGGTTGTTTTATTTCTCCAAAGTGCCTCCTGGATTTGAATAATTCTAAGCGATTTTCTTTGTGTCCGTGAATGTGACTTTTCCCTGCAATGTTTTGTCACGCTGGGCCCAGCTCGTTAGCGTTTTTGGCAGGATTTTAAATTCTCACAGATAGTAATTTACAGAGCTAAATCAGCAAGACGTGGTTTGGAATGAGGGGATTTACTCATTCTTTTCAATCGCAATAATTGTTCATTGTCAGTTGGCGTGTTCAGTTCTTCTCTAATTTGCGAAAGCATCGCCGTGCAGTTTCCCGGGGCAATTTCTAACCGTTGTTCCGCGCGGAGAGCAAACTGCTCTCGTTGAGAAAGATTCTCCTTCCTCGAGGACAACGAAAAGTTCGTTTTTCAGTAGGTCGGCCCACTTTGGTAACGTTTCCCCTTTTCTGGTAGGCGCAACAAACGCATTTTCCGAGCTTATCCATCCATTCGTAAAATTGCCGAACTGTGTTTTGAAACAACAGCCGCACATTCTACAATTTGTCCAAAGCTCTCGGCTCTTTCGGCTTTCTCCCTCCTCGAGGAGCAGGCACAGGCTTTGTTGTCGTACTGCCACTTTCACTCATTTTTGATCCTCCACTATATATACTACATTTCACTATATACACTACATTTCACAGGGAAGCAACGCTAAAAACTGCTTTAGAATTACTGGATTACAGCGTCAATAATAACACGCCAGTCTATCAAATTCACAAGGAGGGCGGAGTTGCGAACAGATTTTTGGCAGCTCGACGACATTTTTGAACCCCCTGGTCGGAAGGAACTCATTGTATGGAAAACGGACAGTCGGTTTTTTTCGGGCGTAAGACTCTTACGCCACGCTTTACCGATTTCTGTTTTTCTGTTTTTCTGTTTTGCAGTCTATGACTGTGTGGCAAAAGTTGTTTTTCTCCTACAAATGGTCATAACTTTCGGCGGGCGTTGCAATCGCTACTTTTGAGATATACGGTTGAAAATTCTCAGGTTACCTAATTTTAATATGCTCTTTCACTCTGTCCTGCGAAATACTTCAAAAATGAACTGTTTTCGTGTATACCGAAAGTTGATCACGTGATCAACTCATGCAAAGGGCCTATTATAGGGAATTTGCCTACTTTAGTAAAAAACTGCTCCTATTGTCCATTTATAAGAGCAAATAATGTAAGAGACTATGTTGTTATGTTGCTATATCGTGTTTAGGTCAAATCTGTGCTGAAGTTATTACTAGTGCCTTTACCCATAAATAAAATGCTCCTGTAGAGTTTTGAAGAAGATATAGAACTGAATCAGGGAGCACTAGCCATAATTTTTTTTAGTGATTTTTGCACGCAAGGCATTTGGTCTTCAAAAGCTTAGCCCAACTTTTTCAAGTTCCAATCCCTGTCCATCCTTAATTCCCTCTGCAGCAACTGACAACAAGAAACAGTTTTAATGCCTAAATATTGTCCTAAATCACAAAACTGGACCATTATTTTTAGAATTCAATTGATGAGAAGACACTTTTTAACTTTTTAAAAAGATAGCAAATAGTGCGGCACAGCCCCTATGAGGTAATGTATCATATTTTACCAGTACTTTATTGGTTCGATGAAGGTTTAATATCGTAAAGATCTATTGCTTCCTTTTACAAATAGCGAATAATCACTATGTAAATGATGAAGTTCATGATAATGATATGCGACCCCTAAAGCAAAAAAATTAACCAACATTCAAGTTTTTCGTTTGAATAACCGAAGAAGACCTTTCAGGAAACATCCGATTTTCAGTTCGCGTCTTTATGTTGTGGTTGGTGAATTTAGTTCCATTTTGATTGCTTCACTTCGTCGTAATCTTGATTGAAGAAAGCAAAGATTACAACCGTTGGTTAATTTTTTGACTCCAAGTCGCATGCTATTGAAAAGAGCTTTAAAGCTGCATTTTGGCTTAATACAAAATGACTTTGGATTATGTTGACTAACCTGCTGTTTGGAAACTGACTTCGACAATAGAAAAATTCCAGAGCGGAGGTACAGGGACATTCACACTTCAAATCAGTCAATGTGGAGCATTCATTATCTGAAGAGCACGAGCAGGACGATATAACACAGAGGGAATCTCGCGCCACAACACCTGTACAGAGAGGGAAGCCAAGTTGACCTTACTTAACTACATATAAAGGGAACTATGTCAAGATGTTTTTTTTTTTGGTTACTTAAATACCCTAAAGGCACCTTGGAATCAAAGAAAATTCTGAAGTAATAGTTCATTGGCTGAACAACTCTGCCACTCATAGTTCAACTATAAAGTGCATATCTTCATCTTGAAACGGCCAAGATGGAAAGGCATCATCGCTTTGATCGAGTCATTTGGTATCGGTCTTTAAAAATTTCATGTGCGAGAAAAGATGAACAAGAATAGTTCAAGATATAATTTCAGCTAAGCTTTGACAAACATTATGGCTCTCACCATGCATGACAAAGCCCTATCAAAGCCCGTTAAAATATCTAGCATATCATTGTTTAGATGTTTTTGGATCCGTTTGAATATGTCTGAAAGTTTTAAATCATCAAAGCTTAATTGAGTATAATTCTACAAGGTTTCGTTAAGGACGTAAACATAACTTGCATCCGGCACTATTTTGTTGAAAGATGGACCAAGAAAATGAGTCCTTGTAAGACTAGTCCGGTGTGATCAACTAATTTTTGGGAAAAAGCGGAGCCCTTTATCATTTCTGCAGCGTAAGTGCCTACACTATCTTATCTTATAATGTTTTAGCAAGCTTTTTGTAAATCCGAAGGTCACTTTTTCGTCTTTCGTCTTTTTTTTACCAAGTGTGATTAAGCGCCTATTCCGCTGCAGCGCATCCAAGTATGTTTTCTCATATAATGATGGAAATGAACGGCATTTTGAAAAGGTCGCTTGACGTTTTTAAATCTTACCCTTGTGCAACTGAAATAAATTTTTTCCTGAAATCTTTCTTTTAAATTTGCTAAAGTAACCCTAACTTTTAGTTGGAAGAGTTAAAACAATTTATGCATGAGACAGTGAGGTGCTTTAATCATATCTTTGCTATATTTGACATAAAAAACTGATCGAGCTTCGCACGAGCGCTGAATACTTGTTATAATTGACTCACGTGCGTGAAATATTACCCCTCCCCACCCCATTTCTTTTACAAATAGGTGCTACATTACTATAACGAGCAATTGGCACAAAAACATTGTGTATTACTAAGAACTTATCAGTTGTCCAACCTAAGTAGACGTTTGTTCCAGGTATTTGACTAAGCTCATATTTGCATCCCTGGTTTGAATGTAATGTACTGAATCCCTCCGGAGGCAAATGAAGTTCATAAAAGCTCTGCTCTCTTATACTTTCCACATGTCGACACGTCCTCTTTACTAAGTAGCCATGACTAACTAAATCAATTGCGATGCTCTTTTCCTTTTGGGTGATATGAACGTGCTCTACATCGATAGCTTCAGCTGAGGGCAACATGAAATCCGGGTGCATTACGAGGAAGCCAGACTGATCCATAATGAAACATGAGTACGGCTGTGATTCTGCGCACTTGGGATAAACCGTTGTAAGTAGCCTGAAAGATGTAATTAAAATGCCTTGAATTAACGGGAGATGCAGTTACTTAATAGTTTATTCCATGGACTCCAAATGCAGATTATGAGATGCGGATTTTCAGCCCTGCCGGGTCATTACGTTGTTTTCTTTGGCAACAGTTTTACTCTGACCGTGCCTCAATTTATCCATGTGTATAAATGGGTACCGGCGGTGAGACGTCTCCTTTCTTTATCTTCGCTTCATGTGAGTTCCACTATTTTCTCCAGCACTATCAAAACAGCTGAGCTACCGCCCCCTTCGCTGTCCTCTTTTCTGTTCATATCAGTACAATTGATGTCAGTTTCTTTGATATCGGCAAAAATCTTTCAAAATTGGTCAACACCATCTATAGCGCTGTTTGTGAAGAATCAGTCGGGGGATTTGAGCCAATCAGAAACTTAACGGAGAAATATTTTGGATAAATGTTAAAAACCTGATTATATGAACAAAGGTCGGCAAAAGTATATTTCTGGGATTTCAGCACTGACATGTACAATGTAATACATATCAAAGTTTGAAACAAGAAGCTAGCGCCATGAATGCAGTTTAACAAAGTATTTTACACTTATACCATCGTATACCTGTAAAAGTGTCGCAAAGGAAAATCAGCTCCCATTACTCCAAGAACATTATCACTAGACTCTCCGCGATACAAAGAACGAGCAGCGGTAATAACTTCCCCAGCTCCTCCCATATCCAGATACGGAGTCGTAAGAGTAAGGTAGCCTGAGTGACTTACCGCAGCGTGATACCTGCAGGGGAAAAAAATAATATCTCTCAAACTAGAAACACGTGTTTCGCAAACCCTAACATCTTACGGGCCTGACCAAAACTAGCGCGCGCTC
Organism: Porites lutea; assembly: GCF_958299795.1. Classification (NCBI taxonomy): domain Eukaryota; kingdom Metazoa; phylum Cnidaria; class Anthozoa; order Scleractinia; family Poritidae; genus Porites; species Porites lutea. Next base: position 11,843,356 of record NC_133213.1, on the reverse strand, counting down.
GAAAGATTATGCGTCAACATTACGCGGTTTTATTATTGTGTCCACTTCTTGTAGACTCAGGCAGGATGTTCGGCCTGGTTTATAGTCCTTGGGAGCGGGTTACAACAAGTCACAACGGGTCCCAGGTCTCTCTTTTCGTTCTTCGTACAGGGACAGTACTTTCCTTAGTATCTTTGCTGTCCACAACAATGCTGTTTTCTGGATAACTTCCAACCAAACGTTCACGCCGATTCGCTTCATGTACTCCTTAAAGTTGACTGATACGGCTCCTAGGGCCCTAATGACAACAGGCACAACAATAACTTTTCGCATGCGCCAGACTTTTGCACTCTTATCTTTCAATAGTTGGTATTTCTCTAACTTCTCAAGTTCCTTACCTTTCACACTGTCATCACCTGGGATGGCAAGATCAGTTATGATAACCACTCTCTCCTTCTTATAAATAAAGACAATGTCTGGTTTTCTTGCTTCAATTTTCCGATCACACTGGACTGTGGAATCCCACAGTATCTTGAAGTTTTCATGCACTTTCCTCCACTCCCTCCGGCTTCTTTTCATACCAGCTATTAGCTCTTTCCAATCCGCATTTACCACAAAGTTGCCAGTGAATATACCCTGCCATGTTTTCATGCCTTCCTTTATATTCTGTCTGCGCCAGCTTACCGCACTCACCTACCACATGGGCCACCATTTCTCCCTTACTTCCGCACATTCTGCACAAAGGGGATTCTGCTGTTTGATCAATATAAAATCTCGTATAATTTGTTCTCAAAGCTTGTTCCTGGGCGCTACATATCAGGGCCTCAGTACATCCTTTCAAACCTCCCTTTGCAATCCACTGCCAAGTTCTATCCCAGTCAATACCTTCCTTTTCTCTCACATACTGTCCATGCATTCTTTTCTGCTTCCATTCATTCTCCTTCTCCGTTGCTTCATCCACTTTGTACTCCTTTGGGTCCACAGCCTCTGAGATGTTGACTACATTGCTATCTCCAACTTTCCTGAGCAATGCCTCTTCACTATTTCTCACATACAAACTCAAGTTGTTCTGTTCTCTCCTCACGCAGCTCTCAAAACTGATCACGCCTCTTCCCCCCTTCTTTCTGGGTACGTATATTCTGAAACATCACTTCTAGCGTGTAGCTCCAAATTCATTGTCATGATTTTTCTTGAGTTCCTATCTATTTTCTGAAGTTCCTCCTTATTCCATTTAATTGTTCCTGCTCCATACCTCATGAACGACACAGCCCAAGTGTTTGCTGTTTTGATATTATTATCATTATTATTATTATTATTATTATTATTATTATTATTATTACGGAGCTCCAAGCGCGCTTCGTAGCCCCATAGCTAAGTAAATCTACCCATCCCAGAAAATTTGGTAATAAGGTGACCGTACACCGACCGACCGACCGACCGACCGCCCGACCGTCCGTCCGCACCACGGGAAAACCAATGTTTACTAACTACTTTGGTAGTCCAGGAGAAAACTGATTGCACATCAATGTTGTGATCAATCATGGATAACATCCATGGATCAATTGTCAGCTGTTAAAACAAGGTATCCGCTGACCAGTATCACCTGACCGTATCACAGGCTTAGGTGTCGACCCATCGAGTTCGAGTGCTTTTTGGAAGTTATCCGCTGACAAGTTACTAGTTTTCAAATGATCGCAGGATTAAGTTTATTTTTAAAAAAAAACTCATATGAAATATGTTGTGTTTAAGTCACTATGGCCCCGTACTATTAAGATTTGATTTCAAACTAACCTCAGACTCGAAATACAGGCGGGGAAGACCTTTTCTTACCAAAGTCAGGCGTTGGTCACGCTCTATACGTCCAATTTTTCTGCTCTGATTGGTCAAAACTTGATAGGTGAGTTCATGCGGAAAATTTATGCAGCATGTTGAAACTTGTTTCCTTTGACAGCTGAAGCTGACAGAGTTTTGTGTTAACTTGTGATGTTTTCAACTGTCTTTTTACACTGGATGTACAAAGTGAAATACAGCTGCTATCAAGAGTCCTCTGTTATTCGCGGCTAGTTTGTTTATTGTTTTTTTGGTTGAGAGATGCATCGCTTCTCAAAGTCGGAAATCAGATTTCGGATGGCATCGTTTTCGTTTTCACCTTGCTTGATGCGTAAGGGGATTCAAAAGTCTCAAACGATTCTGGCCTTACTTGATAGCTTTCAGGAGCTGCATCTCTAATGGTAAGCCTGAGTAATTATTGTATTTGATGTTTGTTTTTTTATATCTAATTTCATGAAGTCGAGCACAGTTTATGCGGCAGATTTATGCACGTTTGTAAGATTTGAGACAATGATCTGACCTAGTATCAGGTTTGATATAAGCTTACTCAACTTTAAAAAGCCTTTAGATATATTTTCTAGAAAGAAAACGTTCCGAAGAATATTTAGTTATAAACGTGGCTGTGAAAAGAAAACTTTGAGCGATTTTCTTGCCTCGACTTCATACACTTTGACGAAAGAAAACACCGGGAGGCCGGCTTAAAACATAAACTTAAGCTTTAAGCTTTAAGACGCAGGATTTTTACAAAAACTTTAATACTTGTCTTCGTGAATGAAAATTGTTGTCTCTGTAAACGTTTCACCGAATTATATTTCTTTTATTCATTGATAGTAGCCTCTCTTGCAATTTTAATCGTTATACCGTTTGTTTTCAGTCGTTCATGAACATCGCTTGCAGGAGTACTCAAAATGCCGCGCGTATCAAACGCTTTTTAACATTACACGTCGTTATAAAACCATTAAATAAGAAAAGAACCATAATAAATTATTTATTATGTTGAAGCGTAACTCTTTTTCTGTTCACTGCAAATTTGACGCTCGTCAAAAGTGAGAACCGGCTGGCCGTACAAGTGATTTTGGAAATATTTTGAACGGTTTCGCTAAAAGCCTGCAATTGATCGTCCTGAATATTGACTGATGCAATTTGTCTTGAAAAATTGTGAAATACTACATTCTGTCCGAGGTCTGTATAATAAATAGTACTGTTTCACCTCGTATGTGATTGATAAATGGTATAAAAGGTTTGTTTACACGCCCCCAGATTTGTTTGCAAGATTTTGTAAAGTAAACGTGTCGAACGCAAAAAATTCGGCCTGATTTTTTTTCCTGGCCAAATTAATCTACGGTGATCAGGAGCCATTATGGCTCTTAAATCTGATCGAAGATGATTGCTATTTTTTGGGTGTACATATGAGGCTATCAACTCGATGTAAGAGTTAGTTCACTCTTTGGCTGTTGGCAAATTATTTTTCTCTAAAATCACTTAGCCTTTCCCTCAAAAGTCACATGAATGTGCTCTAAAGTAAACTGAATTGTGGAATACAAGTTCATTGTTTGATTTAAATTATAAATTTATTAATGGGAGCTTCGCTTTCAGCCCTGGCTAAATTTATATATTATATCAAGAGAAATATACCAAGCAAGGCGGTTCAGATTAACCTAAATGTTTTACAAGGATTACTTATTAAGCAAGAAGATCTTTCTTTACTAGAAGTAAGTAAACACACTTACCAAGGCCTATTTCTGGGGTCATAGCTTTGTTGCTCCACAGCACCAGGAGTCACTCTAAAAACTCCATTGGCTGTTCCAACGTATCGCCAAACCAAGTGTTGAGTAAGCTCAGTTTTATTACGTAGCCATAGCTTTTCCGCCTTCCAAGTAGCGATGACGGTGTCACGGATGTCTGGTCTTAACTTTTGATATTCACTAGAAGTCGTTTTTCCCATCATAAAATCATGAAGCTGCTTCACTTCAACTATAGTTTCGTTCATGCCAATATATCTGTAAGTGTCCATAAATGCCAACGGGGCAAATTTTACAACGGTTGTATCTACGTGAACAAAATGAAGGGAGCAATTTAACAAATTGACAATAATTCTACCTCACCATTACGTCACTCGGGGATCACGTGAGATTGCGCGACCTGCCAGCAACACCGCGGCAAAACGTCTACGCATGCACCAGGTTGAGCATTTCCGGTCTCTTTCTCAGTCACACTTGCCAGTCAGATCAAAGTCTCCCGCGCGCGTTCGGATTCACTCTGTGTTCAGCGTGTGGTTCAGTCCTTCTGCTTCATGCAAGCTTCATGCTGCTCGTGTTTTGACTATTTTGTAGTTATTGAAATTGCTTTTATGGATAACCAGGCACAGATCACTGAAACAATTAGTCGATTAGATTCAGAAAAGGTAAGATGATAATAACTCAGAGTGTGAAATTTTGACTAGAGCGTCAGGTAAACTGATTTTCATTCACGAATTTGACTGTTATTTTTCACTTAACCCGACTGAAACGAAGACATAAAAAGTTATCATTGCAAGCTTGTGTATTTTAGTTCTAAATTTCAGTTCTTCAAATTCTCAGTCTTCATGTCTTAAAGCCGATTCGAGCTTTATTTGGAAAACCACAACACACAATCGCTTTGTAGTTTTTTATTTACCAGTGAATTTTACCTTGCTTTGAAACGAAATTCCTCTGAGTTGATTGCCATGAAACATAAGCTTAATTATACTGTTGAGGTTGGCAGCAAGTTGACAACTCTATTTATTTTTTCATTCTCAGAATCGGAGACCAAAAGCTGGTTCGATAGCTTTTAGAAGTCGAACTTTTCATGCCATGAATTTAGCAGTTGGAAGTTTCGTGTTTGCATGAGATGCACCCGAGCCGCACAGTCTAAAATAATTGAAGTCTTCAACCAAAGAACAACCATGTAAAAGAATGAAATAGGCATTTTCTTGAATGAAAGTCATTTATAGGCATGTTTAGTTTCCCGGCACTGAAAACTCCGGGTGTTCGTGACTGCAGTCATCAAAGTCGAAGTTGTTATTAAATCCCGCCCATCTTTTGTTTTGAGTTCTTGTTTTCTCTGATAATAAAAAAATTATTAAACGGACTAAAATTTTAATTGCTGGTTTTAGCGTTAATGATAATGATGACGTCTTTATTTTGGTTTCTTTCATAAGTATTGTTATTCTTTTCTTAGTTGTCGCCTTCTCCCAAATTAACTTATGCCAAACCAGAAGCATGCAAGAAAGCCAGTAAAAACAAAGTCGTCATGTCGAGCGCTCGCGACCTGCAAAACTTCAAACATCATTTTCACCGTTGGTGCAAACAGATAACCATGTGGTGCAAAAGTTTGACGCTAGAAAAATATATAAGCTTTCGAATGAAGTGATTTTGTTCGCCCCCTTTTTTGTTTGTTTCTCCCTTTTTGCTTTTAAACTTGGTGCGACGGCAATGTTATGCTTACGCAATTGGTTTACATACTAGACCGGAAATAAAAAGCTGACCGGATGTCAAATTTTGTGCTCATGCGCATTGCGTTTTGCCGCGGAGTTCCTGCCAGCTGTTCTGAGAGTGCTGGCCTTTTTATACCCTTTCGAGCTTTCTAATCTTATCAGATATTCGCAAGGTGAACGACACCAGCTTGCATTGTCACCTACAATGTGTCATGTATAGTGGGCTGCGGTGAGTCAACCCTTGCTGACGGCGGCGAAATAATAATTCACCTTTCGTATTCTGTTCACTACGCTTCTCTTTGGCTTTCTCTCGCCTTTAGGAGTTTCAGTCACTTTCCTGCCCCTGGGCTTTGTCACTTTTTAGTGGGAGTCATTCCCTTCACGATTGGAAATTTTCCCTTTTTTGCTTCCAATTTCTGGCCCTAGAGACAAGACTTCAGGATTTCCCGCCAAGTCTCCTAAATCTATATATACTATAAAGTCGCTCGTGGTTCTAGTGATTTCACCAATATAGACCACGTGTGACTTAAAAACCTCCAAAACTTTCTTCCTCTCGTACGGTGTAGCGTCCGTTGGTGTGGTACTCTTCCAAATTTCTAACGCAGGCAGAGAGAGTCAAATGAAACCTCCGATCGCTTTGTTAAGCAAGAACGCATTGAGCTGAGCTGGCAGGTCGCGCAATCTCACGTAATCCCCTTCTGACTCAATGGATAGGTAGAATTACAATCAAACGCCAACTTCCAAGTAAGTCTCGTTTAATTTTTTTAATTTCCTATGGTCTGTACTATTGAAGTTCAAACGTCGAACGTTACATGTACCGAACTTAATAGCTATTTGGGTCGACCCACATGATAAAAACGTTCCACGGTTGATTCATTTTCACGATGTATATGTTTATCAGTGAAGATAAATGATAGTAATTTATGCATTAGGTTCGGCACATGAAAAGTTCGACGTTTGAAACGAAATCGCTCCTCGGCCGAAATTCTCATGTGGGCCACTCGAACTGACTTAAATTGACTCAAACGTCATGATCTTTTCATGTACTTAATTGAAGGATTAGGTTCAGTGCATGAAAAGATCCGGTTTATCGACCACAGTAATGACGTCGAATAGCTAAACTCCAGTGATCCCACAAGCCGCAGTCGGGTGGTTTCACTGCAGATATGTTTTGAACTCTATGACGTCATTTCTATGGTCGATAAGAGTATGGACCATAAAAATTGTCAATTTGTTTCTTCACATTGACAGGTTTTGACGTCCACTTTCGCTGAAGCTAAGTTTCATCTCTGAAAATATCCCACTCAAAAATGAAATTGCGCCACCATCATGTCATTTCCATGGCCGGTCTATACTCTAATCGACTGATTAGGTCTCGACCAATCAGCGCGGGAGAAGTATCTCGGTTATTGTCAGGAGCTCCTGTTATTGTAAAATAAATAAATAAATATAATAATGATAATAATAATTATTATTACTATTATTATTATTATTATTTTTATCATTATTAAATATTTCCTTAGCTGTTTTAATAGCGCAAAGGTTGACAATTTCACAACCCAGGAAATGAGCAGATTAAAACAACTCTTATGGAGGAGACTGAGCTGAAAATACTTATTTTTGTGCAGATAAAATGTAAAAGGAGATGATGGTGACGTATAAATTAACGATTTTTCGTTTGTCGTTTCTAAATCTCTCCAGTGGCAATCATAAATAAAATGATAAAGATGATAATGATAATGCACTTTTTAACTATCAATGCTAATAAATAAAGATCGAATAACTATTTTTTTCTATCATTCCTATGATCATAGCCTCTTTATAAAAAAGACAGACATTTAAGCTAAAGGAAATAATGATTCAAACTCCCTATTTACAAGCTATATAACAGTACTTTAATTATACTCACCGCTAGTTACAGTCTTTCCAAAATGCAAGCAAGGATGTTGAGGTGGATCCAAGTCTATTCGATGATACTTGAAAGAATAACCTAAATCAATGGAGGCAAAAATACATTTATGACAATGAACCCCCCTCCCCACCACCACCACCACCACCACCAGAACCATAACACTGAAGTATCTTTTACGGTACCCCATCAGAACTAGCGAATTTTGTGAAGATTATCTCCACCAGGTCACCAACGTCCGACACCGGATAACTCTAACTAAACTCTGTCTAAGTAATCACAAATTGGCGATAGAGACAGGTCGGTATGTAAGACCTTATAAGAAACCGGAAGAGAGGATCTGTCCTATTTGTAAAAAAGACGTAGAAGATGAAATACACTTTGCCCTGTGTATCAAGAAAAAAGAAGTACTTAATTTGAATACTTAAACAAAGAATACAGAATATAAGAAAACAGAATGGTACCAGACGATGTTTTTCTGTTGCTAATAAACCCTCCGAGCAAGAGCAAACCAGTGCAAAAGTTAATTGCAAAATACGTATTCGACTGCAATGAGAAAAGAAGATCATTAGTTGTTTAGGTTAATACTGATTATAGTTCCACTAGTGTGCAATTTGTGTTATGATTTTAAATTATTTGGATAAAGTCGATATACATAGGACTGTATAAGACTCCAAATAAAACATTGTTTTGTCTTGTCTTAAATGACATCTGGCCTCTCCTTAGGGGACAAGAAGGGAATTGAAGGACGATGATGACTTAAACTTGTTCAACTTGTTAAACTTGTTAAACTGAAACCATCCTTACCTATGGGAATTTGTAATGTGTTTAACACCTCGTTTACATGGGTAACAGGTATAACCACACCAATGGAAAAATCCGTCTTTTCCACAGGAGACCAAAAATAAGATGAATTAAGCTGCTTTACCAGCACTCCGTCTTTGATGTCACCTCCTCGAGATAAATACCGTGTGGCTACGAAAGTTGTTGATCCAGATTCACCCCTGTTTGTTTAAAACAGAAGAGTCACTAAAGTCAAAAGGGTGTAAAGCAAACAAGCAAAGATCGTCACCATTTCATCTTCATTCACGTTCTAAACGCATAAGTGTCTGCCCACCCCACCCTAATCTCCAGGCGAGGCAGGAAAACGAGGACTAGAGGTCCTTTAATCCCAGTGTTATGGCGCTCAGAGTAAAGAACGTCGTTTTCACACCTAGACATTTTTACCGATTTACACACATTAGTACGTCCCTGACGTCACGAAACGACATCCACGTCTTTCCCAGCTCACCTAGCATTCTCTTGTTCAGGCCACTGACACAAACACGCAAAAGAAAAGAGCCATAAGAGCGACTGGCTACAACGAATGCACACGCATACATACCTTGTCATAGAAGCAAACACCTCAAGGAACTTCGAATCAGTTTCCAGGGTCCTAATGTCTATGAAAAAAGGGTCTTCATACGCTCCAGAAGGTGCTGGAAGAAGAGGGTGAATTAAGGTCCGTCCTGTTTTAGCGATCAAAAAAGCGTTGGTTGTCTGGTCCTGATTGAAGAATGTGATTTCAGATAGAAGGTCCTCCAGGTTGATATCCGTCCCTGCTACGCCAATGAAGTTTCCTGTTTCATCGTAGCATGGAAGAGTGATCGACGTCAAAAGACCTGACGAGAGAAAAGTGTTCCTCTAGCTCTTTCATTCTAAAACCACACATTATTACCTGTCCTCCGTCACCAAGTATCTCATTGGTACAGTTAATTTCACAGGTACTTAACTTCGTGATTTTGGCGAGACAGTGTTTTGTTCGGTATATCTCTGCGTTTTCTTGAATAGGGAAATATGAGAAAAGGACATCAAATTTTGCGATTCAAGTACCTTCATGCAACTTGCTGACGGTGCACAATCTTTTGTTTTTTGTTCATATTTGTAACTTATTTTATTGTAACAGAATAAATTAGTGCAACGTTTTTATTGGTCAATAGGAACAAAAATGAAACCAACTGAAAGTTGTGCACCCGTCAAGTTAAAATAAGCTAACAAAACCAAGAGAGAATAATGCCCCATTATTCTCTCCTACAGAAACATATAACAGAGGACTCTGACAGGACTCATAACAATTTCACGTTATTGACTATGTTTGCTTCGAACTAGACTCGACCTGAAAAACGTTTTAATGTTGGAACGTTACAAGAAACTTGTTAATGAGAACTACGAGGAACCAATTAATTGCAATTATATTTTGATAACTGCGTGAAAGATATTCTGAGGGATTTGTACGATGGAATCTAGCTATTTTAATAGCTTAAAAGATGAATTTAATAGTTATAGTCTATGTTGCGGAATTCTTTTAACCCCGCTCCGCTGGTTCAAACAAATCAAGAGGACTGTATCTTTCGATGTAACAACACGATTTAATGCAATCCAACAATCTACTGCGATATACAATTCTCACGTATTCAACGGTCGTAACACTGCGATCAACGTAACTAAACGATCAACGATCAACGATCAACGAATCGATCAACTAAAACATTCTAAGTATACAGTGGTTTTTCTACTATCCTTGCGTAAGGCAGTATTTTTACATTAATCACATGTACAGTAAAAGTTCCCATTGTAATGTATCTAAATTAAGTGTCTATTACAAAATCGCACGTTCTTTCACCTTATTTACCCTAAGAAAATGCATGCAGTTACATCATTTTATATCGTAAATATACTCGGACTTTGTCTACATTATTGGGAAATCTAATGTCACGAGATCTAACTTCTTTGCGCTGCAAATGTCAATTTCTAATTAATATTTAATCACAAAATAATAAAGTTAAGCATCACCTATTTCTTTCCCGACAGTCTATACTCCATACGTGAAATCTACTACTGTTACTTTACGCAAAAAAATAAAATAAAATTGAACCTACCAGTAAACTTAGTTATCACTTTGTATTTGTCGATTACTATACCCTTGTGTTTTTGTTATTACATGTTAATCCTCTTGAAATTTTGTGAATTCGATTTCCTGAATGGATATAAAACTTCGCGTGTTTAAATTCTGCGAGGATTTGATTCGCGGGTCTTGAGTTTCGCAATGAAGTCATATGGTCCTGGCCTCTTCGAGGTTTAAGGATGTTTCGGATCTTAGAAACGTTTCTACGGCAATTTTGTATTGCAATATATGAAACTATAAATTTGACATAAAAACTTACATTTTGAGTCAAACTAAGAAGTGTCTTTTATCCTATTAACATTAGCTTTTTAACGTTGTGGTGGTAGGGGGTGAGGAGGGGGTGGGAGGGGGAAAGGGGAGTTAAGAGACAAACAATACCTGTTCCAAATGCATCAATATACGGCACAGACACTATTGGTTGATCCAGCCGCGCTCGAGGAAGAAAGTTATAGTACGATACCATCTTAATTCGCAGCAAATTAATATCTTCCGTGACTGCTGTGTACTGTCCATGCTAATAGGGAAAACCGGAGAAAAAGCTTTGACTAAGGGCCTGTTTACATGGAGGAGGGGGACCCCAGGTAGGTGAGGTAACGTGTGGCGGGTCACCCTACCTATCATGTAAACGTGATCAAAATAAAATGAGAGATTACATGACAAGCGGTTTACCCCACCAAAGCGTGTTACCTCACCTTTCTGGAGTCCCTCACCTCCATGTAAACAGGCCCTTATAGATTGAAAATCTTTCACACTACAACGACAACTAATTAAATATTAGAAAACTCTTTCAGGAAAGCTTAATTGAAATCAAAAGTATAGCTACATATTCAACTGAACCATCTTAAGACGCACAATCACGAACGTGACAAGTGTAAAAATAAACTATGCTTTTGAGCGCTTTACCGCCTTCAAACCTTGACGAGAAACCCCTTACCTTCTAGATAAGACGCTAGGCTTATGACGACGGGTTTCTGTCGCCCCGTGGCAGAAAGTGATTTAAAAAAAAAAAAAGAGTAGCTGTTCATGCATGTTTATTTGCCACTTTAGAAATGAGAAGGAAACTTGAGCAAAAAGGAGACAGCAATTGTTTCTGGGATTGTTAATAAGGACGCAATAAGCCAATAGGCCATTTCCGAGTTCCAAAAACCCTCACTTTCAAAATGAGGCCAAGTGCACAACCTTTCTTGTCAAAATAAGTTTTATTTGCATGAGAATGAAAAATAATTTCCATATCAAAGGCTGAGCACTTGACCTCGTTTTGATACAGAGGCCCGGGGAACTTAGAAATGGCCTATTTTTTTCCCTGTTCCTAGTAGCAATCCCACAAATCTATGCACAATTAAATCGGTCTGGTTTTCTTCTCGTTTCTTATGTGGCGAATGCTGAGCAATGGCTGTAGGTTTTCTCAAAATTTCGTAGCCGCTGCGTTAAAACCCAAAAACGTCGTTATATTATACACACTGCGTCTGCGATTTGACAAAGAAGCTCAGTACCTCCGGAAGCGAATTACCTTTGCAAATCTGAAATGTAAATAACTGGTCTACATGTACTTTATCGTTATATCTCCGACGGACACATTTCGCAGAAAGCCATACTTTGTTGTATTTTGGTTGGCAATGTCTGTAAGGATTTCAGGGTTACGCGCGTCAATTCCAAACGTAAAAATTATGACTGAGTTGTTAAGCTCCAAGTTTCTGTCTCTTATCGTCTTGAAGATCAAACCTCTATCATCTGTTGGATCAGCAGCCGTGAGAAATAAAATAATTCTTCTCCTAGTTTTGTGAGTTTCACCGACAGCGGAAGCTTTTAACAGATCAAAGGCCTTTTGCAATCCAACTCGATAAACAGATCTACCTGTAAAGAGTCATAAATCAATAAATAGAAAAAGTTTATTAGGCATTTCAAGGGCGGTACCGGTGGGTTGCCGAGTCAGAAAAGAATATCCTCTAAACTCAGCTGGAACGAAAACAAATGTGTTTCATCGAAGTTGAGGTCTTAGTAGGAATTTGAGTTAAAATTCAATCCCAGTAGGGATAAATAAGGTCCATAATGTAGGTGCGTGTCAGGCGTGTGAGTGGTGGGTGGCGCGAGTATATCTATACCTTGAGGAAGAGCGTTGACGAATCATGTGCTATGTAGCTGATGCAATCAGTTTGTAATTGTAAGTAACTTCGTTTACAGTTTGGGCTTGTGGAGTGAGTAACAATAAGAAATTCCTGCCGAAGATTAACTAAACAGATCGACTTCTTTACCGATTCATTTTAAAGACGAATGTTCTCAACATAGTAGATTCTAAAGACGGGTTATGATTTTTTTTTTCAGGCCAATGTAAATTATAAGTTCTTTCTTGATAGTTACTCTTCTTCGAAACTCGTTGATTCCTTATTAACATTTCAGTTTTTTCTGTTTTATTTTTTTTAGTGGGGGCTTATGCGTAAAAGCTAAATAGCCATCATAAGCCTCACAATCATCAATTGCTTGTTCCATTGCCATTTGCCCTTGCGTGCAAAAGTTCGGAAGAAAAAAATTTCTAAGCGCAGAGGAAAACCCCCAAAAAGTCGAGTTACTAAGTGAACCAGTCTATTTCAAACTAGTTGTCAACAACATTGCATCACTCTTTCGAGAAGAGACAGGTGCAATTACGCATCCCCTGGTTATAGAAGCGCTCTCGCTCGCACGAATCCGCGCAGCAGAACACCATGGGCTAGAAAAAATGGTAACCTATCGAGGCGATAAATTTTGGTAATCACCTAACTGTCCGAACCTCCATCCACCACCCACACACTGAAAACATGGCTTCACACTTATTGACAAAGTATATTACTTGAAGTAAAAGCTGTTAATGGCAGGTCTTTACACTAGCGCCTAAAGAAGCTAAGAAATATTTCGAGACATGCAACTAAATTTCAAATACTTCAAGTAAAATTAAGCTTCACACATAACCGTTTCTTTTTTACTTCAGGTTAACTTAAGGCTATTTTCCCAAGCAACATATTTTTAAAAAAGGCGAAGCATGTCGATCAGTCTTAAAAGATTGATCGACATGCTTCGCCTTTTTCAAAGCTTAAGAAACCGCAAGTTCGCTAGTTCAGTTTTAAGGATGGTTTTCAGGTCACTTGAACTTTTCTTGAAACGTTTCATCTTTTCATTTTTGACGAGACGCAAAGTAAAAGAACGTGAGATTTTACTAAGGCCTTCACAAACATGTCTTTCAGGTTAAGTAAACTTAGAAGCTCATACGTCTTACATGACGGCCTAGTGTAAAGGCTACCAATTGAATCAAGTACTCACTTGAAACTAACTTAACTTCTAATATGAAGCCAAGTAATCTCTCCGTTCATTAGAATCTTGGAACCGCTGCACGTCTTGCACATCGTGCACATGGCTTCCATTTCTTATTAGCTAAGTGTGTTCTCGAGTGTGGTGAACACCAGACTTTAGGGAGAACTTCGGCTTCTTTGAACTACGAAAGTTTCTATAGTCACCAAGTAAAGTGAGCACATTTTACCCCTTCACACTCAAAGTAGGTTCCAAATACACTTACACTATACTTGAATCTCTAGTGTGAAGCCAACAAGTAAAACGGTTAACAAAAAAAAAAACGTGCAACTTGTCTGCAACACTGCCGCAAAACGAGTTTTATGTTTTTGTTTGAGTAAACTATACTACAACTATATTAATGAGAGCTGCGCTTTTAGCCCTGTCTAAATCTATTTAGTATATACTAAAACAGTGGATAGTGTTTTTCGCGCGCTCTGATTGGCTACTCAATCAGTGAATATCCTGCACTATTCACTGATTCACCTCCAGTTCCTCGGAGCGAGCGACGGCAAACTCGCGTAAGTTGCAAGCAAAATGCCTTCCCGGTTTGCTGCCGTAAACAAACAAAGAAATTTCACAACTAATCAAGCCAGCTGTTTCCGAAATACACGAAGAAGGTGACAAAGTTCGGATTGGAAATTTTAACAGGTAAAGCTTTGTCTTTTTGACACGAATTTATCGATAAAACCGGTGAAAAAGTTTTTTGTTTACAAATGCAAATTAAGCTGAAGTCTTGCTTACTTTATTTAGTTGAGTTGTTCATAAATAAGCTTAAAACTAAATTTAATAATCTTTTTTTATAGAATGATTTTAAATACAAAAAGAATTCACAACTCATTTTGAAGAAATTTCCCCGCAAGAGCTAAACAAATGCCTTCAAAAGTTTTAGTTGTCGGCAAGAAAAAGCGACGGCCGCGGCCGCGGTCATTACGCGCCAAAATTGTAATCGTTGGCAACAGTATTTGATCAGTTAAAAATCGTCATTTTTGTGCTCAATTATCTCACTGTTTTAGTATATACTAAAACAATTTTTCACCTCAGTGTCGGTGGCTAGTCGTGGATATTTACCTCACTGCTTCGCAGTTCGGTAAATATCCAGGACTAGCCACCTCCACTTCGGTGAATAATTGTTATATATCGAGAAATCGCACTGAATCTAAGACCCGGTCCACACGAATCCAGACATTTTTGAAACCGCATATTACGTTACCCGAATTCGTGTGGACAGGACATGAAAATTGTCGATCACATTCCAGTGCGAGTTCCGTTACCATCTCGATCACATTCAAGCAGAGTCCTAAACCACGTGCACTCTGGAGAGCCGTTTCAAAAAGATGAAAGATGCAGTCTTGGTGAACGATTTCATAGGTCTGGTGTGTGCGAAAGGTCGATTCGTATTTGAAAATTCGGTTAGAAAAATACCCAGATTTGTGTGGAGGTGGCCAAAGTTGAATAATTGGTCTCCTCCCGTACCAAACCAAACACTATTTTTAACATATTTTTTATATATTTTTAAAACTGTTTTAATTGTATTTGAGAACTTCATTTAAAACAGGTAATAAATTCTATTTTTAATGGTGTTTTAACCTGTTTTTAAAGGTTTTAACCTGCTTTTAATGGTGTTTTAACCTGCTTTTAATGGTGTTTTAACCTGTTTTTAAAGGTGTTTTAACCTGCTTTAAATGGTGTTTTAACCTGTTTTAAATGGTGTTTTAACCTGCCTTTAAATGTTGTCTAACCCTGTTTACAATGGTGTTTTAGCTTGTTTATAATGATGTTTTAATCTGTTTTTAAAGGTGTTTTAACCTGTTTTTAAAGGTGTTTTAACCTGCTTTAAATGGTGTTTGAACCTGTTTTGAATGGTGTTTTAACCTGCCTTTAAATGTTATGTCTAACCCTGTTTGGCCTGTTTTTAATGATGTTTTAATCTGTTTTGAATGGTGTTTTAATCTGTTTTTGAAGGTGTTTTAACCTGCTTTTAATGGTGTTTTAACCTGTTTTTAATGGTGTTTTAACCTGTTTTTAAAGGTGTTTTAACCTGCTTTAAATGGTGTTTGAACCTGTTTAATTATATTTGTTTGTTCTTCATGAAGCTTGATTTGATATTGCTTAGAGGTAATTTCTTCTCTAAGGCAAAGTTTCATAATAACAAGTACTACTATTCATTCAAAATATTTTTCCGACTCTGATTGGCTAAAAGTACTCATTTAATTCACCATAACCAGTTACTGATGACCAAATTTGGAAAAATTTTGTCTTTAACGAGCAAATGACATCAAAAATGCAGCGTTTTCGCAGGTTAAGGCACAGTTAACCGAGAAGACCTGGGGACGAGGTTGAGTTGTTTTGATTGTGAACTTGAAAAATGGCGGACATTTCACTCGTTTCAAGAGTAAGAACTAGGCGAAAACATAGCTAAAAACATGGCAATAACGGCAAGCAGAGAACTCGAAGGGCGACTTCTGCTATTTGGAGAATATTTGTGGAGCTGGACAAACCTAAACGAGCACTATCGAAGATGAACGTAACATCGATGGATCGATGGAGGTTAGCATGTTTTAGCCATGTCTTTAAAGTAGGAATTATTTTGAATGAATAATAAAACAATTATTGAATTCGGCTTTCGTATCATATGAAGAATTAAGGAGATCAAGGAGGGTGTTATCCGTCGAGGCGGATAACACCCTCCGAGATTTCCATAATTCTTCATAAGATACTCAGCCTCATTTATTAATTGTTAACTGTACATGTTATTGGCAAAACTAAGCGAAATATAATAAAGTGCCTTCTAGCTGCCTTATCCAACAATCATTAAGTAACTTGCATTTTTGCTGGGACAGGCAATTTCCTCCACCATTAATTCAGGAATGAGGGTTAGGGTACAAAATATATAATCTACACTGTATTGATAGCATCTGAGTTCTTAATTGTACATCACAGTCTGTTTTTGTTGTTAATTTCCATGATACTGCCCTACTTTCACAAGACGTCTGTATGACTGTTTGACATATATTACTTTTAATCAAAAAGTGAAACTCTGTTAATACAGACACTGAGGGGACCATTAAAAAATTTTAAAAAGTACTGCTAGAGAAATAAAACAGGACACTAGCATCATCAAACATAACAATCTGTGAACATTGACATGATGTTTCAATTAAGTAATGGTATTATTTTTTTCAATTTGAGAAAAGCACATGTACACTGCAGGTCTTATTACAGCAAACAGTTGATAAGAAAGAAACCGTACTAATAAGATTAACCAAGAGTAGTTGTGACCGAATCTGTTGACTGAGAAAAGGTTTGTGTATTCCTTAAGTTATTATTACTAGCATTGTCCTAGTAACTATTAGTCATTGGGTGTCTGTATAAAATTGTTTGAATTTAGAAAAAAAAGTGAGGTTTCACTCTCATCCAGGTGTAGGTTTTTTTTGGGACTTGCACTGTAATTTTCAGGGAGTTATAATAACTCCTCTAGTGGGGCTAATTTAACTCCTTACAGTGGAGTTATTTTTCGTGGAGTTACTTTAACTCCAAAAAGGAGTTTAAAGAACTCTTTTTCAGGAGTAAAAGTGACCCCAGATATTGAGGAGTTAAAATAACCCCAAAAACGGAGTTATCCTGTACCTAAAATTTTTACTCCACTTTCAGAGTTAAATTAACTCCAAAAAGAGTAAAAACAACCCATGTAAGGAGTACAAATAACCCCATTTCGGAGTAATTTTAACTCCAGGGTGGGAGTAAAAAGAACTCTTTTTCAGGAGTAAAAATGACCCCAAATTCGGAGCTAAATTAGGAGTTAAAATAACCCCAAAAAAGGGGTTATCCTGTACCTAAAATTTTTACTCCATTTTTGGAGTTATAATAACTCCCTAAAAATTACGGTGTGATAAATTACTGTTCTTTAGTGCATAAGGAATATGAACAAGGCAAACAGAATTGATGTTAGATACACTGTAGTACAAGATATACAAAGAAACTGGCAGGGATATCGGCGTAGCTTAAATAAACAACAGTTCCTTGGGATTGTCAGAAGAGGACATTACTTGTCTATTTTCAAAGAGTTAAGGTCAAGAATGGTGCAACAAAATGCTCGGGTGGTATTGCTTTTCAATGGAAAAGTTGGAGACGTGAATATATATTCAGTGATTTTGGTTACAAATAGTTATGGTGAGTCCTGGGACTCATCTTGTGAAAAATATTGAGTCCCAGTCCAGAAACATTGAGTCCCAGGTAAAAAAAAATATATATACAAGTCTGTAATTGAAAATGCTTGGGCCTTTGTGTAACCAGACAGTTAATCTGACTTATTAGCTTGACAGACTCCAAAACTCTGTATTACTGCAGTAGAAAGAGCAAATCAGAGCAAATCTATGCCTTCTCAGAGCAAATCTATGCCTTTCTTTTGTACAATTCATTTCAAAATAAGAAGCCTTTCTGCTAACCATGATGGTTTGACAATGCTGCTGTCAGATCTACAGCATTAATTTGATGTTATCGGCCTTTCCGAAACAAAGATAAAAATTAACTGTGATCTAACTAGCTAGTTTAGCTTTTTAGTTATTTTGGGTGTCCCACTGTTGTATGATCTGTTTATTTATTTATTTATAATTATTTTCTTGTAAATTCTTCTAGTTGTCTACAGTAGTAGAAAATAAACTGTTGTAAACTTAAATTAAAATACAGTCCTTCTAAAGGCTAAAGGAAATATGCATCCTTCAACAACAGCCATAATAACTGCCACAGAATACACAAACGGGATATTCCTACAAATACACATGTTCAGATTTTTTATGGATCTTTGCATCCATTGGTATGCATGCCATGACGCGAATATTATTATTTTGCACCTTTGGGGATTTTTGTGCATCAGGAAGACAGGATGCAGAGGTTAACAAAGTCACTGCATATTTTTTTGTATGGACAAGTACTGGATGTCATTTATAGCTTGTGGTTGTCGCTACACTGTATATAGCTGATTAAGTAAAGGTTGGTTATTGGGCATTCGGGCATACCAAACAATGCAATATGATTTCCCTGAGTGACCACCAAACAATAGCTTACTATTACTCAATTCCCAATGCCCAAAGCAACCTTTATTGAACCAGCTGTACATGTGAGTCATTGTATAAGGTCCTGATTGTTTACATGTAACAAACTAAATGTCAAAATATCATGTTCCTGAAACTTTTTAGGAATTCCCAAGCAGAAAAATAACCATTTTAGGCTTAACTGAGTCAATATAATAAGTTAAATGTCTATAATATATAATTTCATTATTTAATTTTACTTGCCAACTATACATACATTCATTCTCGCAAGACGTAACACAATAATATTTGATTCCACTAAAATCATCATGAAGCTTGCAAGGCCTGAGCCAGAGTATTCACTATTGGTTTTGTGGTTGGTATTGCTATGTGTGAGCGAAAGAGGACGGACACAAAGCTTAATTAACGTGACACATTTGGCGTGAGAGCAAGAATGTAATCTGATCAATTAACTGTAAAGGAAAAGAGTCAATTCGATACGAACTTAAGCAGTGAAACTGCAAAAATATTGCGATTTACCTGATGTGTAGTTATTGCACGTAAGCAAGAAAAACAAATGTCGCGCAATATTGGTTGTACATCTCGACTGAATCAATTTGTATTTGAACGAGATGTATCGCCTGGTGTATCGAAATTACTTTGCATCAAAACGACCGGTGCAAACACTGCATATAAACAAAATCCAAAATGGCTCTTGGTAATAAATTAATTGACAGCGCTCTTCGAAACGCCATATAATATCTGATCCAACTTTCCTTTTCATAACGCGTATGCCTAGACGTTCCAATAACAGATTATTCGAAAATAAGGAACAATCGTACTCACATTTATTCGTTCGCATCGCGAAGACTCAAACAGTACGTGTGTCCACCAGTTGAGCTTAGATCCGTACCTTTAACAGTAAAAGCCAGTCGCTGACAACTCGGGGACATTTTGATTCGTGATTAAAACAAAATCTGCGCGTCTGGACACTCCACAGAGTTGACAAATGCTCTTTTTGCGCAGTAAAGAGCAACGCAACGCACATTGCAACCATCAACAGCCGTCCGCCATAATTTTAAGTAATGATCCGGGTAAGGTGGATAGCAATTTCTTTCGTTATGCGGCAACGGTGCTTTCCCCACATAGGAATATTCTCATTTTTACTCAGAGAATGCATAAACCTACATGAAGGCAGTTTACGCAATAAAATGCATTTACACTCCACTTTGAAAGGATGTTTTTTTGTGTGTTAAAAGATTTTGACCAATCACAAGAGTTGAAAAGAATAGCCAAGAAAAGTTTACAATTTTACATGTTCCCCACATAGGATTTCTTTGTTATTTAAACTGAGACCAGATTTTGTTATATGGAAGATGGTTGGAAAGTAAGGATGAATCTATGTACCGCTTTATGAAGTTGTGTGAACTTTTGCTGTTTAAGCCAATCAGAAGTAAGTACAGACAATAGAAAAGCTAGCACCCTTTTTGCATTCCAACATGTTCGTTGCCGTTATTGCTATCGTTCTTATCTGGACCGTTTCTTAAAATACATAGATGCTTTGTTCCGTAGCACGTGGTTTTACCACGTGACTCTATTCTGCGGGAAGTCCCCGGGCTCGTGCTAAGTCGAGCAAATTTTATTCATCCAGCATGATTTATAAACGTAAGATAACGATGTGGGGGAATTTCTGACCGTTTGGTTCTTCATGCAACACGGGAGGTGAGCGTTTATTTATATAATTTTGTTCAGGGCTTATTCTATCTTTGTTCACCGTAACTGCGGTTCTGTGTCAAAATCGATTAGATTACTATTTAGATTACACTGCATGGTAATATTATGTTATGGTTGATGCGAATTTTGGAAGTTTCAAAACTTAGTAACTGATCAATGATTGATTTAAAATCTGCCTGTGTAGAGATATACACAGAGAGATTCGATGAATAATGATTGGGGATCGATAGATTTTTACACTGTCACACACTGTGACACAACGCGCGTTATCAAACCGGTCGATGTGCTCGAAATGCATGCATATTTCGATACTTTATTTGACTGATGAAGTTTAAGGCTGATTGTTCGTTTTTGTTGGAAGATACATTAGCTCCCAACTGTATGGCAGCTCAATGTCTTGGTTTGTTAGCGGATTTAGGCTTAAATATTTTGTGGCGTTTATACTTACTGGATACTTATTAAGTACGCGCATGATTAGAAATCGGATGTGTCCAGAATGGAGAATTCTCATCAATTTTCTTTTGGATTGACGGCGAAAAACTTCTGTCGAGATGGCTGATCTATATGAATAGTGCCTTTGTAGAATAGGCTGTGTCTAGACGACGAGTTCTTATTTCTTTTGACAGACTGTATCTGCATGTCTATTGCATTTTGTTTTTCAAGTCCGTGACTAAGGGTATCAATTTTTAAAAATACGCTGAAAGCAGTCTTTAAAATCTGTTTGAAAATAAATTTGGTTGACTTTTTTTCCTTTGAAGTTTACCATAGGACAGCCGGTTTTTTTAAAACAGCCTGTTTAAGTTAGGTTTGGAAACAGGTTTCCATTTAAATACCTTTTAAATGAGGTTAGTTTGTGAAAATACAGTAAAAACACCTAGTTTTAATCTTGTTTGGAGAGATTTCAAGATGTTCGTCATTTCAAATCACAATTTAAATTGAACTGCCTCTTAAACCTTCTTCAAACATGTTTTAACTATGCTATTTATAAGCTGTTCAAGGTCGTAGACGAGGAAGTATATTGAAAATAGTCTTTAAACATCCTAATTAAAACCTAATTTTGAACTTTACTTGTAAAAACTACTTTTTAAATCTTCGATTTTATGTTCTTCTTTCCAAAATGCAGTTTAAATACGGTATAAAAAGATTTTAGCAACTTGCCAGTACTCTCTTTCCGAAAATATAGTTTAAATACTGTATTTAAAATGTAGTTTTGACAGCAAACATATTTCAAATACAAGGAAAACCTGGGAAAATGTTATAAATATTATTCAAATAGATGTCAAATACAATTCAAACTTTTAACACTATTTTGGTTTTACTCGTGAAATATAATAAAAATACCTCAAATTGTGGTAAAAATAGTTCTTAAATCGTTAAATAGCTTTAAACTACTTCACAAACAGTTTTAAAATACACTTGATTTGGTGCGGGCTATGGACAATTAACCACTATGGTGGCTGAAATATTTTTACTAATCTTTTGTATTTTGGCTCCTATCGCCGAACGAACTCGTTAAAATACAGCATGACTAGTGAAAAAATGCCCTATACTACAGACTTAACTCTTCAGCCAGTTAGCAAAATACTACTTTAACCATTAATATTTCTCGTAATTGTATTTGATAAAAATCCGAACTGGAGGAGAGTATCATCACAGTATGGGATGAGGCGTGGCTCATTCTCACCCCCCGTCGGGATTTTCGCTGGCGCTTGTTTTGGTCGCTTTGTCCCTTTCTTTCCAATTTCTGGGAAAACTCAACCTCGTCCCCAGGGCGCTTTTCCCGGGCTTTTGAGGTGGGGCGGGAAAAGGCCCGGGCATCGGCCGGTCACATGACCACCAAACACCCAGAATTTATGGGTGTACTAAATTAGCATACGATCGCATACGATAAACAAAACATGCCAGATGGCGCGTAGACCAGAGTTCTTATCAGTGCTTCGCCGGGTCGGATTTTCCCTGAGGACCCTGAGTAACGGTAACTTTCCATCGCTTAATTTTAAACCGCTTCAAGTAAAGTGTTTCGAATCTATCCTGAAAGGCCAGGATGTTTTTGGAGTCTTGCCGACTGGATTTGGCAAGTCGATGCTATTTCACGGCTGTACCGTTCTCGCCACGATAAAGAACAACTAAAGTTACTCTTGTAAAAGCAACTAAGCACAAAGCCAACACGGCAACTAATGAGGTTCACGTGGAGAACCGAAATCATGGCCTTGCATGATCACAAAGTCGCAATAAAAAAAAAAGTCCAAACACTGTTTTCTTATTCAAAAGCTATTACCGAGGAAGGGAATACGCGCTCTAGTCAAAAGACTCATATTATCTTCAGAAAAAGACTATGCTGTCAGAGTCTACTGAGTCACAATGCAATAGTAGATAGTTGATGCAGCTGCAGTTTAAGCCTGCACTTCATTCTTATAATTCACATAATTTTGGATCTGCAAAAATCACTGTCCTCGATAATAATTTAACATCCTGCAAAGTAAACTGACGAGCTGGGCCCAGCGTGATACAACATTGCAGAAAAACATTACATTCACGGACTAAAGAAAGTCGCTTAGTTATTCAGATCCAGAAGGCACTTTGGAGAAAATTGGAACCCCTTATTCAGCCGCAATAAAAAGCTTATAACGCCCCAAAAGAGGTCAAAGTGAAGGCTCTTGCATCAGGGGGTAAATCTTGCCGACCAGAAACAAAAACCACAGTAAATCGATATGTGTACCATGACCTCTCAGTGTGAAACAAGCGGCTAAAATCACATCTACTCAGAGAAAAATGTAGAACCTTCCAGAGCATGATCTACCTAGCACAGGAAAAAAACTTATTGGAAAGAGCGGCATTTTGGCATGAGCTAAAAGTTTTGAAGGCCTACCAACCACATCGAAGCTTTCGGTTGGCATATCCTTTAATACAAGTAGACGCTTTGATGGCTGATGCGAAGTCGGTGAAAGTTGAACGCAGCGCTTTATAGAATCGAATATTCTGAGTTTATATAAGACGGCGTATTGTCTAGAGATTGAGCTCTCCGAATAAACTGATCCATTTTGTCTACGAATGTGACGCAACTCCTACATAGCACTGCTAACCTCGTATCGTCCGCAGAAATTTTTATACCACAGCTTTTATAAACTTTTGAACACAAATCGTTAGATGACCCGGCCTTGCAAAATATTCAAAGTATATAGCGACTGTCATGAGAACCGCCATTTAGCCTGCGAACTGGATTTCTTGCAGAAATCTTCGTTGGAGTGGACATACTTTCCGCCATTTCGATTTCGGTAGAATGCATAAATTATTTTCATATGGCCATTTTCTTACTGAATTACCTAAATCAATGAACCAATCAAAATAACGGATCGGCCGGCCGATGCAAGGGCCTTATCCCGCCCCACCTCCAAAGCCAGGGAAAAGCGCCCTGTGGACGAGGTTGGAGAAAACTACAGAGTGTGTGGACAGTCTCCATTTTATCCATTAAGCCAAAGACACGACCGCTAAACTATCGACTACATTTCTTTCATATGTACGGCAGACTACGTTCATGTCCAGCCATGTCGCTTTCTGGTGCAGGTATGCTGATGATCATGATTCCTATTAGGACTGCAACAGTTGGACCTTGATGCCACGACTGGTGATATGACATTGTAAGGAACTAACTACCGTGGAAAGTCTGGTAAGTGGACACCCTCCGGACGTGAAAAAGATGTACGTTACCGGAAAATTTTCCGGCCCGGAGAGCTGCTTTATGTTTGCCGTGTTTGCATTCAAGCTTCAATAATTTGCAAATGACACAATGAAGCTATCAGTTAACCAAGCAAAATTGACGGGTTTGTGAGCTAGGAACTGTGCTACTATTCGACATGTTTTGATTTGAAAATTTGCCTTCCGGCTTAAGAAAAGTTTCCGGGCCTTTGGAGAAACAGGCCCCCCGCCTTTTGAAAGAATCAAGGTTCCATAAGTGGCCACTAAAGATGTAAGGGTTTAAATGGCCGGTTACAAGAGCTTGTAGCCCGCGTAGCAGTCGTTTCCGTTTCCTTTAGGTCTTGATTTACAAGGACGAAAGTCGCGCGAGGAATAAAGAAGCAATAAGGTAAATGCGGGGGACAGGGTCGAGAAAGGGAAGGAAAAGGTTTCCTTCCCTTCCCCGCCCCTCCCCTCCCCTCCCCTCCCACCTCTTACTTCATTGAAATGGAAACGACTGCTAGCAGGCTAGGGAGCTTGGCGGGGTAAAACATGATAGTGAAAATAAATGTTAATAACCATTACAATAGACTTACGTTGTGCAATAAACTTGGATCCATCAATGTAATCCTTCAGGCTTTTTTTATTCTCAGGAACTGCTAGAGCTAACCTCTCACTGAAACAAGACGTGACATCAGAACCACCATCCGTTGAAGCTTCTGTGTTGAAGGAAACTACATTAACCTTAAAGAAAATGTAACCAAAAACCTACCATTTTTATGATCAATGTATAAATGTATCATGGAAGCACCGGCTGATTGATGACAGTTATGTAAGAGTTATTAGATATTCAAAATTCTTTAGAAAATCGATCAAAAAATGAACTGGTCTGCGAAAACGCCGTTGCATGGGCATAAAGGAGTTGCTCGCTCCTTTTTCAAACCAATGTAACTGAGCAGGAGCTGGAGCCTATAACCCGGCCAGAGCGAGCTACTCCCATGTGCCCATGCAAAACCAATAATTTTTCATGGTCTGTTTAACAAATAGATTCTATGTTGCCGTTCGTCTGTTCAGTAATAGATCACAGATGACGTCAAAATGTGGTTAAACAAAGAAGTGTCACACGAGCCGCAGGCGAGTGAGTCACTGATGTTTGAAAATCGCTGCTTTTTAGTGTGAGGCTTCATGATGTTGTTGTGTTCATTCACGAAAGAGAAAACTGGCAGCCAGTGGCAGGACCTGGCAGTGCTTTTTGCCGCCTTCTGTCAAGTCAACTTCCAACATGCTTCGATCACCAGTTGTATTGTATCCCGAGCGGGGTACATTGCTTAATGTATCACGATCGGGATACATTTGATTTTAATCGAGGCCATGTGACCAAGAATGTTTAGTTTAGTTGAGTGAAACTCTAGGAATATAACAATGGCTCATATACCACGATGGCTAAACCAATCAGCGCTCTAGGATTGCATTATCCATGGCCAATGGCTCAGCTTTTAAAAAAAGAGTTTTTGCAGTGATGTGAATGTTACGCGCGCTGGTCGTTACCCATGTTCTGTTAGACTACAGATACATGGATGACGTCACAGGAAACTTGTTTTCTTAGCTCAATTCACATGGTGGGCGGTTTTGAAAATGTTTGTGAGTTTGTGAGCAAGTGAAAGCCTCGAAAAAAGTTTGCAATGAGCTATTTACAGAGACAAAAAATAGAAAATTTTTGAGAAATTGTAAATGCCAAGACTAGGAATGTGTTCGAATAACCAGAACTACTTGCAAAATTAGACATCACGTCTTAAGGGCCGAGTTGACAACCTCATACCTGAATTTTTCGCTGTATCCTTAGTACTGCATTCTCAAAACCATCTCGTTAACATTCTCCACCCTCCTCTCCCATGGCAACAGTTTTCTTCAGTTAAGTAGAACTCTTAGGACCTCCCGAGTCAGCACTGAGGTTGTCAACTCGGCTCTTAAGGTATATGAAACGAGAAAGAAAGCTGATCAAGAAGGAGAGAAACCTTTACATCGACCTAGAGAATGGAGGAGAGAGGAACAAGGCCAAGAAAAAGCGAGGAAGAGGATCAACTGGTACAAGAAAGGCGGAAATGAGGCGGTTATTTTTGTAACAGCCTCACCCAATTCACAGCTACAGAGGAGATACCAGAAAGGAATAAAGCGACAAGGTTTCAAAATCAAAGTGGTAGAAAAACTGAGCTGGAGTTGCGATTAAAAAGTTACTCCAGAGGTCTGATCCGTCTAAATCACGAAAATATAAAAGAGGGGATTTCCCAGTGTGTAGAGGAGATGGAAAAGGAACGTGTGATAGACAGAGCGTGACTTATGACATAAAATGTACCAATTGTAATGACATTTAGATCAGAAAAAAATCAAGGAGCGCGTATACTAGAGGAAAACAACGCATGAAGTCACTGGCCAAAAAGGAAGAGAGGACAACCTTATGGAAACACTGTAAAGAGAAACACAACAGTGAAATGCAGAAATCTGAAATGAACATTCCGGTTCTTACTCCAACGACGCCAGGTTGAGGCAGATATCGGACGGTGTTCTGATCGATCAAGTAGAGGAGGGCTCGTTGATGAACTCTAAGAACGAATGAAATTTTTCCGCGTTCCAAGCGCGGTAGTCGCGCGTGACCACGTGAAATAGAATACACCATGTTGGCTTACATGACACTCGCGAACACGCATACTATTTTAAAGCATCTTACAGGAAAATTTTATTTACTCACGAGGCTCGGAAAGCGAAATGTATTTCGAAGATTTTAAAACTTCTAGAACGTTTTTATTATTTTTGCATTTTACGTTTCTCAGTCAAACGTGCGTCGAATGTGGTAAAGACGTGATGTCTTATTTTGCAAGTAGTTCCAAAAAAAAAAATTAGAAAAACGGAGGGAGAAAAGAGTACTTGACAACTTGAGAATGCCTAAACTGCCAGAAAACGTCACGACACCTAATCGTGTGTCATCGCTACGAGAGACTCGCTGATATGCAAAATATTTTCGGCATTAATCTGTTTTGTGCAAGTGAAGACGTTGAAAAACGTTTCAAAGAAACTTTTTACAAGTAAGATAACGGAAAAAAGAAGAAGAGACGAAAAGCAGCGTTTGCGACAAAAAAAAATGCCTAAAGTAACACAAATCCTAGAACAGTCAAGCGGTACGAGGCAGGTATGTATATCGGTCTTTCTCCTTTTCTGATCTTGGTCAAGAGTCACAACTTGGTCGTTAAGAGTGCACACCATGCAAATGACGTGGTGGTGCTCCTATTTTGTAGTTTTTTCTTTCTAGCGCGTACGATTTTCCGGGAAAGTTCAATGAAAATGAACGTAAAAAACAATTATAACATAACAAAAGTAAATCGCGCGCTCTGATTGGTCAGTTAGCCAATACCATTTGCCCGTGGGTGCATGGCAAGAAACTGAGCTAGCGCGGTAAAATTTAGGCCAAGTCAACAAATCTCCTCTCCTGAAGGTAAAATACACCGACGAAATGCACAGATGAAAAGTGGAAGTTTAAGAAAATACTAAGCTGTCGTTTTAAAGGAAAAAAGACAAAAGATCGAGCGACAAATTTGCCCTGGATGAATTAATCACCGTTTTCCTCGCGGCTAGAATAAATCGGCTGAAGGAAAATCGAGCTAGGGAAGATTTAAGGTACATTTTGTGTGTTTTTTATAGAAGAGAAAGTCTGTTTGAAATGTAAATTTATCAATTAGCATTGTGTTTTTGACTTTTTGGTCAAGCTGATGCTAAATTCAAGCAAATTTTTTTCTTAAACACGCTCAAATTCGAGACAGCTTTGTTGTGAAGTTTTCATCCCATCGATTAAAAATGTTATTTGAGTTTAAAAGGGCACATTACGCTGGAATAAGCGAATTTCATTTGAGTACAGAAACATTTGGATTTTCACATAATTTTTTTCAAAAATAACTTTTGTGTGTATTATTTTGTTCCTCAGTGTTCATTCATAACAGTCGTTCGGAACGGTCGAAAAACAACAGCTTCAGCGCCGGCTGTGTGTCGGGGAACTTCAGGTTCAACTTTGACTTTCATAGCTGGATTTCCCCAGACAGATTTCGATACAAAGCTAGTTAATTTCTTTTTAATTTCTTTTTCAATTTTTCTCATTTCTACTTCACATTTTTTTCAAAAATTGTCACATAAATTAGTTTGATAGTTATTTCATTTATTTAGTTTCAGCTTATTTTTTAGAGTCTTTTTGGTTGGTGTTCATAGTTGCAGCTATAGTTTTCCCTCAAAGTTTTTACCCTAATATTAAGAGCAAGTTGACAGATGCCATTCAGAATAACAACAAAAAAAGTTTTGCAATTTACCTGAAGACGGAGAACAGCTGATTCAGCGAAAGAAAAACTCAAAGGCAATTTTTTGAGAAACATAGAACATGATTTGTTTACGCGCGGGCAGATGGCAGCATACATGAACTCGGACCGATGACTCAACCGAAGGCACATGCAAAATAATGTTTTTCTCTTTTGATTATGTTATAAAATAAATGGTAAACGTTGCAGCTGTGCAACCATGGAGTTATGGATGCACTTGGGAGGTTTGCTAAGCACTCAAGAAGCTAAAGTCGCACTCGGCTATCGCCTTGTACGACTCTTACGCTTCTTTCGTGCTTAGCAACATCCCGCGTGCATCCATAACTCCATGGTTGCATGCTGCACGTTTACCATTTCTTAAATATGCAACATTTTCCCATGGCCTTTTTAACAAATAGATGCCATGTTGCCGTGGGTCTGTTCAGCAGTAGATCACGGAAGACGTCAAAAAAATTGTGAAAACATCAGTGACATCACCTTTAACGACCATGTTGTGGCTCTTGACCAATTAGCGCGCGAGAAATCGCTCAGTGTCGAGGACCCACCTGATCTTTCGGATTCAATGAGAATAACACAGTCTTCGCCGCCTCTTTAGCAATAGTAAATTTTTTTCCAGTCATAGACTCACTGGAATCGATAACCAACACAACATCTTTAGCTTCAGGGGTGGCTGTTTCTACGTAAAATGGTCTGTATCGAGGGTCGTATTTGCCACAAGGCTCTGAATCGTCATGAACTGGAAAACTCGTATGAACTCCTTCCACCGATGCAAAGTACTGCCATTTAATAAAGGGATTTTTTATACGAATGTCTCTCATTTCTCTTAAGATCTCTTCTGCATCTAAATGTCTAGGGTTCGGGGTTGCAGCACCGGAAATCTTCAAACAAATGTTGTTAAGGTCGACTTTGGTGCGGAAAAGTTCGTCGTATTTCAGGGTTGAGTTGTCGATTTGACAGCATTCTTTTGCTGTTGTGGGTTTCGGAGGCTTGGCGAATAAAGCTTCAACTTTATCTTTAAGTCGTTTTGTGACTGCAAATCTTGTTTGGAACTTGTTTCTGATGTTCACAGAAAGGTCTGCCGTGTTTCCTTCTAGTTTTTTCGTCTGATACTGCAGTTGATTAAAATATGTCTGTAACAGAATGACCAGAATTTACATTTGTTAGTTTCAGTACAAAGTCAAAATATCTTGACAACAGAGACAAAACTACAAGGGAAAAATGTTATATTTCGGTATCAACAACATTCTCATGATCGGGAAATCATTGCATCGTTGTAGTAAGTGCAGAAATGCATAACGAATGTGTTAGCTGGCGGAAAAGGTTTCATCTCAGCAGTGAGTAGTCTAATCATAATTGTGCAAAAACCACAACTTCATATATATCTGTATACACAGACACAACTTTACATATATCTGTATCCTGGATGAGTTGGAAATGTCTGCCTGATAACACAACTAGGAAGCGCCTTCGGGATTTCAACCCAGACTACGATGATTGGAGGCCCTAAAACTACAGAATACATTTACGGAAGCAACCTCTAAATTATTGCCTTTCACTTATCAGTTAAAAACGTATTTTCTTAGGTCGCAATTTCGTCCTTCGCGAGCAAATTAAACCACCTCTAAGTTTTTAGCTTACTCTACAGAAAATAAGCAAGCTTTTTGTCTTTTGGTTTACTCTTGATGTTATGACGCGTTCATTTACTATTTCGTAGTTAAGATGACCATATATGGTCGCAGACGGATGATGAGGCCCAGTGTCCTTTTGAGCCAACCAAAAAAACAGGAAATTTAGTATACACAATCCTTTCGAGTTATTTTTACTCATTCACGGTTTAGCTCTAAATTTATTGTGAATTAAACAGAAAATACTTTCGAATCCGATTACTACCAACTCATTTTGCATCATAGCGAACCGTGAACGCTGTGATTCCAATACTTTTGCTCTGATTTCATCCATATTCCAGTTTCTGGCTGAATTATAATCACTCACTTATATCCTTCAATATATTAAAAAAAGGAAACATACTAAAAGTTAGTACTTCCAGAAGGCAAACCAATAAAAGATCCGACACTGATATGGTTTTAGTCAGGCATTTAAAAAATTAAAGATCACCTAAATTTGTTTATCAGGAATTCTGCCAACAGATGTTCGTCCAGCAAGATAAAAGCCCAATACGTTTTAAGGTCGACTGTTGTGTATCTGAGATTTCATATAAATACATAATATATATATTCGCCGACATCGTTTTTCACTGTCACCGTCAATGAAGACGACAACAAGGACTTCAAGAAAGCAATAGGTAAAACAAAAACTCAGCTTGTACACCACGCTTTTCCTTTACATTCCTTTGCCGTGACTTCAAGACTACGACATAAAAATGACTGATTTCACTTTTTATAGAGGACGTAAAAAAACTTACGAAGAAATTTTCTTTCTCTTTCTGAACTTGGATATGGTTCTAAGGAATTCAACTCCCGAATCCAGGAGAGTTCGCCTGCATTTGACAAACGTATTATTAATAAGTTTGTTGAAATATTCGCGAAAGAGATTGAAGAACCCGAATTCACTTTCTAAGCGACGTATACTCTGATGTTTAAGTCTCTATAAAGGTGGTGTGCCGTGTCGAATTGTTTTGTACGCTCAACTCTTAAACCACAAAGCGGAATCAATCTCGAGCTTCCCTTTTGGTATGTCGCAAAATTAATTGTTAATGAACTTCCCACGTATAATCAGCCAGTTTCAGATTTGCACAAGTAATTAACTTTGTCAACTTATCGAATTGAGCTTAACTTTGATTATGTGCAATCATGATGTGTAATACACCTGACAGAAGACTGATCATTGAATATTAAAGTAGCTGAAGATCAATCAAAGCTGAAATTAGCAAAGATGTAGTCTTACTTGAAGGTCATCCACTCCAAGAGCATCATTAGCAAACGATTGCAACTCTCTCCAAATTAAGGTTGGATCTGATAAATTTGTACCGTTCCCCTGGGACACAAAGATGACACAGGTTACGAAAAAAAGAAGAGCAGAAAGCTTTCGTATCTCAGCCGCCATTTCCTTTCGGCTTTATATAAACAAATGCCCAATTCAACCATGCACTTGTTTGCGTCCTGTCATACAGAATGATTCAGCAGACTGACTACTCAAAAGTAAAATTACTGACATGCCTCAATCTTCATGCCCGAATACACACACACTTGCCCAAACAAGTGTCACGGGAGTTTCAAAAGAACAGTCATTATTTCACTAAAAACGTTGATTTCGATTTCCTTGGTTGATGGGGTAGCTGATTTCTGAACTACGCTGTAACAACTGACCAGTTGAAACAACTAATTCAAGTAGTGGTGACTGTTTTAACCATTCTAAACAGGTGAAAATGTCAACCCCCGAAAATGGTCAGAATAACCATGGCTGCATAGTTGTTTTAACCCAACGTTTTAGTTAATGTATGATAGGTCAAAATGACCCTGATGAAAAGTTGGTTTCTACCCAAGATATCAGTTTAAAAAAAATGTAACTATTATATTACGTTCCGCAATATTGTCTTTAAAAAGTATAAAGCTAAGAGTGACTTAGCTTGAGAAAACAGCCGACATTTTGCGACGCCACCATTGCCACGAAAAGTCGGCTGTTTTCTCAGGCTAAGAGTGATCGCTTCTCTTGGGGTTTATTCTCCTCTTTGCTTAGGAAAGTAGTTAATCAGGCCTTATGTCAAGTCGTTTCTAAACAAGTCGATCATTAGTGATATTAACTTTTAAGGGTTTAATCCTAGACGACCCTCAAGCTACCGAGTTTTAACCCTCATCGTGTTTAAATAAAGGTTTTGATTCAGTAATCGACTGATTGATTGATAAAGCCATTCCCATGATCATTCACCGACAAGTCATGAGGTGTTGGTCAATGGCAACCTCTACTCTGCAATACTCAAAGCAAATTGTTCCCGCGCATTTTTTGGTTGCGTGTTATACCCGCCAACAGGGCAGTGCATGATTTGACCTTCACTTACCATGCCGTGATGCTTCCTAAAACCGCAACGTTTAATTGCCAGTGAAAACTGATATGAAAACAAAGGTCAGATTCGACGCTATTTTAAAAATCTAATTAATTTCCAAAAATGGCTGAATCAGAGACTCAAACAAGTTCAGTTCGGCCCATAAAACGGTAAAAGACGGCAGTTTTCTTTAAATCTATTCATGAATTTAACTTCTACAGGGTAACATATGTCACCGATACATCAAGCAGTCAGCGAGATTTGTTCTTGACTTTTACTGCGCTTTACGCAAACAAACTCTAAAGTTCATAAGCCGCCTTCACAATTGCGTTTTTCGTCAATCATAATTACGACCACAAGCAACGAACCTTGAAACACAGAAACACAAAAAACGGATCGAGATCCACCAATCACAAATCACAAACCATGACCTTTTGAACCCGTTAAAGTAAAGTTTTGTTCCCTAAGAGGTCCGTTAACATGATCGACGGCAGCGAAAAACGCAATCGTCAGTTAGCTTTTAAACTTCAAAATTCGCATGTTTGTAAAAAGCGCAGTAACAATGCATTCCGTATTAAACAGTGACTCTCCGCATAATTTTGAAAGATGAACTGATGAAACACATATTATAGGTGCGTAAATTGCCATTTGGCCACGTCATTCAAATCAGACTATCTGTAAAATATCTGTTCGGAGAAGCAGATGTTGCCTAAAATTTTCTTCTGCTTGAGGACGGCTAAAAATTTCCAGATTACCATTCCATTCCTGTACAATTTTCGAAGCTCATTTAATAAATTCCTTATGATTTTCTAAGGTTTAATTTTTTACATTTCAGTACCCAGGTTAGGCTATTTTTCGTAGAAAAAAGGAAACCTAAAATTTTCGAATTCAAAAATGTGATGGAGAGAGGAATCAGTATGATTCCCACTTTCGTAATACGTTTAAATGCATCTAAAATTTTGGGGAAAATAATAGTAAAGCCCTTGTAATTTCGAAAAGACTCAACAAGTTGCCCTACGATGACCGAAAAGATACAAATTTTATAGCGCCGCTTAGAATGCATTTCTAGAGATCGAAAAGTACTCTGGGTAGCCTAAAAAGTGTTTTCAAAGGATAAGGAGGAAACAGTCGTTGGGTGCCCCTGGTAAATTCGACACTGCTGAATCGCTATCAGTCGTTGGCTGCGTTGGCTTGTACTATTCGCAAGCTTTGCTGTTTTGTTTTCAATTCTGTGGTGATATATTCGAAGTCATGACGGATGAATCGAAGTTATCCAGTTCCTTAAGGAAAACAAGTTCGAAGAGTCTGTAGTCGGCGTATTTGAAAGTAAGCGATGGCCTGAGTAAACATGCGTGATCATATAAAATCTGAGATAGAATGTGGTGTTCTAATCCATTTCTTATCCTATGAACATTTCTCAGAAAACGGAGTGGATGGAGAGGGTTTCTTCGAACTTAATACTAAAAACCCGTAAGAGGTTCATTTCGGCATGGACAAAGGAAACTAACATGGTAAGTATTATTGCTGTTCCTCATTTACCTACTTTACAGTATTACAAGGGGGAAATACTAAACAGCTTTTGCGGCATTCATTGCGAACCAGTTTTTAAGTGTTTTGTTTTCCATTCCCTGTTATAAAAAGCTTGAAATAAATTCAGTTATTTCCCGCCGAAACCCAAGGTTGGGTGAGGACGAAGTCATGGCAGATGAAGTTATCCAGTTCCTTAAGGAAAACAAGTTCGAAGAGTCTGTATTTGAAAGTAAGCGATGGCCTGAGTAACCATGCGAGATCACAGTTTTTTTTTCAGATCATAGGAGGGGTGGGGTGAACTCTTTGGTGGAGGTGGAACCGAACCGTTGGCTGGGTTACAAAGCATGACAATGGCGACTTTCTTTCCTTTTTTTAACTCTATAGAAATGGATTTTTTAACTAGGCTCAAAAGTTGCCATTTTTCTCGTTAAGTGTTTAAACTATTACATGTAGAAATAAAGCATTTGTAGGTTTTGCCATATTTATGAATGGTTTCCCATTTTCCTTTTCAGACTTCTGATGTTCACGGCGCTCGTGTTCCCATCGACAGCTGTAATACAACTGAATTGGGGGTCTGATGCCCTTCACGAGTCCTCTGATAAAATTAAGGAATGGGGAGAGGTGAGTACTGATTTTTTATTGAAGCTGGCTAATTAAAAGCCGGAATTAAGCTTGCTCAGTTCTTATTTACAGTGGTGTTCAGTGGCCATCGTACGAAAAGATTTTAGAGGGAACAAAATTAAACATATTATAAAGGTGCATTTATATTAACAGTAACCAATGGGCAGAAAGTGCGGACGGAGAGCTTGGCTCGGCTTTCCATTTCTGTATTCAAGTTAAGTGGTTTGTCATTAGTTTTTTCAGCGCTGGTTTTTTAGTTAGGCTTCCCCTGCTTGCAGCTTGAACTGAAAGTATTGACTATAATGGATAAATTAACCCTCCCTCCGGTCTTACCTTCTTATGCTTAAGGGTTGTTTGGCACGTAAACTTAAAATAATAAAAAACCCTTAAGTCAATTACTATTTATCAATGCAAGGATTTTCTCTCTGACGAATAATTTACATGTCCTTCTTTTGGTTTAATGTGCACAATCCTTTGCTTTTTGTTCACAAATTGCGACAATAAATCAATGCAATGTTTCAATTGGTCAGTAAGGTCAAATTGATAGGAATGCTATTGAACGTTGTGCAAGGTCAGGTCCAAAAAAGCTAACAAAACCTATAACAAAGGGTTTCCCAACCATTCCACTTTAATTAACTATGGTTCGATTGGCAGATTTTGGATATCAGAAGAAGCCCCAGAAAGCGATCTAGTGATAATGCACTGGAGCGTCCAGGAAGTGCTTCCCTGAAGTCTACTCAATGAACAAGTCCTCGAAAAAAAGTGAAAACTGCCTCGTCCAGTTAGACACAAGGGTGTCATTCACCACTTAAGACGCCATCAAAGACTCCAAGATCAAAGTCAGGTTTAGGTGGAAAGAAAAGTCGGTTTGTAATAAGGTTTTAATGATTTTATAACACTACTGAGGTTTAATTTCAAAATGCGGCCGAGTTTTGGAATCTTTTGAGATTTTCGATTTCAAAGGTCTGCGGGCTTAAAATTAGTCGCCAAATACGGGAAAATAGCCCAGTGTCAGAATTGAGCTGACTTTCATAAACAAGCGAATATAATGGCAATCTTCCACTTAAATTTTACAAAACAGATATCTAACAATTTCTCAACGGCATATTTTTTAGATTTAGAGAATAAAATATCATCGAACAAGCACAATTTTGATACGTAATTTGCATAATGCTAAAAAAAACCAATTTCTCGCTAAAACCAAAATCGAATATTCTATATGGGAGAATTCGCCAAATCACCCTAAATCCCGGTTACTCCCCATAGAGATATAGTAGTTCAACATTACCTGAAAGTTAGTCTGGTATTCTTACGAACGCTTCTAAAATAGACTGATTATTTTGATGTTATTTTACCCCCAACAACTGCTAATTGACTCCAGGGTCAATTGACGCGTGAACGTCACCTTAGTTTTACGCGTCGATTTGAGCTCGTTAAAAAAAAAAAACTGACAAGATTCTTTTCATATGTACCCGTTTTAATGAAATTTAACCAATCTTCAAAAGGAGAGGCCGTTCAATGGGTAATTTCTGTTCTTGAGATCTTCTAGATTGGAACAGGGCGTCTACGTCCCGTGACTGCGAAGTCAGAATAACATCAAGAAATAATTCTCGCTCGAATCGTCGTAATGAATCAGCTTTATAGTACCTTACCTGAGATAAAAAGTGCTCCGAGTAGGAAAACATTCTAGCGCAATTTGGAACCTTTACATCACGCAGTGTATTGCTGAGTAGCGACGGTGAGTAAACAAACCCGGTAAAGTATGATACCTCCGATTGCGTTACCACGGAATTACCAATGATCTCCTGCGAAAAATAAGTGCGCGGGAAACCAAAGCTCCCGGGATGTAGCAAATTTATTTTCCTGTATGTATGACTACTTGTTCTTTTATTTTCCTATTTTAAAAGTGGTTAACTAGGATGGTTAGCAAACATGCTGTCCCACTTTTATAAATGGTAAAGTGGGAATGTTCGGTTCCTCTAATTTTACCCCCGGAGTGTTCAAAAGATACATTTGCGACATTTGCACATCGAAGCACGAAAAGCAGTAAATTAAATTTTGAGGGGCTTTAAGGTATGGGCTATCAATGGACTAGTCACGCACTTGTCATAAGGTGCATCGCGTAGAAAATTACAGGCGGGATACCTCTGCTATTGTATTTCCATTAGTGATTTTCCATGCAGGATAAACATTTCGCAAATGCGATAGACTTCTGTTTTTACACCAAAAGTTTTTTTTCGTTAATTGTTATATTGAATCCCAAACTACGTTAAATTTCTTTTGTTGTTAATTGCATCCTTGCAACAACTAAGGATTTAAATTTGCTTTTTACTGCTCGCGCAGTAAAAAGTTATGCAAAAAACTTGAAGGGGATGTGGAGAGGGGGCGTTTTCTTTTGCTTTGACTACTATCTTTAAGCCTGGCACAGGCTACAAAAGACTGTCAAGCTCAGTATACGTCTTCACCACCGAGAGTCACTTGCCCTTAGATGCACAGAGGCCCTCATGCATCGTCTTCCGTTCCTAACGTTTTTTCAAAGAACAGCACCAAAACCAATCAGCGGCCGAAGGCGTAACTGGGGGTAAGCAAACGGACGTCACAGCATATTTTGCAAGACACCTTGTGCCTGTCGGCCCGGGAAGGATTGATTATACTATTAGAATATCAGGGTCAGAATTTGAATACTAGAATAGGAGGGAAGGAAGGAAAGGAAACCGCCGCACACACCTGCTTTGTCTGTTATAAATGTCTCGTTTGAAAGTAAAGCGTTGCAGCTGCTATTCAATTTTTAGGTGTGTGTTGCAAGTGTCGAATTAGTCATAGCATCTGAAAATGTGGCCAAACCTGCCGAAAAGAAATTACTTGTAGCATGATGGGTGCTACAGCTTTGGTATATTCGCGAGCGCGTTTTATCCGCTGCACTAGGGTCGCGATTGTTCTTAACGAAGGGATGGGGTGGGTCAAGTGAATAGTTCGGTGAAAGCTTGCTCTTTTTATGGGTGTGGGTTATATTTGTTCATATCAGGAGTTTAATATCTGCTTGGATAGAGTCGTTGTATAGCTTTTTTTTTCGGGGTTTCGCTGTAAGCTAAACAATGGAAAGTCAATGGTACATTCAGAATGGAATGGTATAGACTCTCATGGTGACAGTGCGACGATTAGATTTCTGGGAAGGTGACAACGATCAAGGCCCCTTTTAGAGTTATAATGTGACGGTCATGATGTGGAAACAGCGAGTCAAATGGCGGATGCCATGCAATCCTTGCGGGTGGGCGCCGTGTACCTGGCCTTAACGTTACCCCGCGGCAGCAGGAAACTCCAGCGTAAGTCGTAAGGTCAGTGATAGCACATAGATATGAGACTGCCAAACGTATGTTCTCTAGTTCTGAATCCCTCACATCTGAACAAATAACGAGTTTCTTTTCTCGTTGGGTCCTCACGCGTTGCCAATCGCATGCACCGGCTGTTTCCGATAAGGACGAGTAGGAGAAGGATGACGGAGAGGTAATTACTGAGGCAGCCTTTGGTGAGCTAAGGAATCACGTGATGGCTAGTGTACCTTCACCCGATCGTGAAAAGAGTTACAATCCTTGACACCTTCCAAAGTATTATCATTTGCAATTACCATTCTAAAGGATATCTACAAGCACTTCATAATCGACACAGAGTACATTACCGTTACAAAGTCAAAACTTGAGAACTTCCTGAAGTAGTATTCTTACTGCCAGATATAAACTGTTTATATGTCGTGAACAAAGGGGAAGCATTATTATCGTAGGTTGCCCTGCTCGCGTACCCTTGTATCCAGAGCTCTCTCGTTCCTGACCTAGCGACAGGTCCTAGCGGTCCTAGTGGGGGATGACTCTGGTAACAGCCATAAAATCATGCGTGAAATGTCATATGCCTAAGAATAAGCTATTGATAGCACAAATTGTTATTGAGGGCGCTAAAGTAATTAAGAACCGTAAACCACTGTAATTTACGCGTGGGTGCACTTTTTAAGAATTCGACAAGCCCCACTGCTACCAGATCCCTGGAAAGTTACAAGCTATGAAGCGTAATAATGACGTTGCGACCAACTGTCTTGCTCTGTTCTTGGTTCTGTCAATCAACAACTCGAGGGGAAGGAGTGTTTTTATGGCTCAAATGGTTGACCGACGGAAAAATAAAAAACCGCAGATTGCCAACGCTACACTGCGACACAATAGCTACGGTTCAATCATGTCCAGATTGTGCAGGGTTTGCTAATGAGACCGTCCCTTTCTTAGCACTTTTTTTTTTACCGGGGACAAATTTCTGGAGAATGCGCCATCATTTTTGGGCTTTAGGAGAGCAAGCTATCGCGGAACGGTATGTGGTCAGTCCGAGATATTCTTCCGAGAGGGTGCCCTACGTGCAAGTTCACCGTGGAGACCACATCGTTTTAATTGAATAACGTCTTTGGATACAATTGTTCTCGTTTACACGGGTTCGTAGATGTTTTACGCTTTTGGCGCTGTGGGATTGTTCCATCGGGGGGCGGGGGGAAGGAGGGGGTAGGAGAGACGTAAGATATCTTAAAGTTTGCAAAGTCCAACAATGTTAGCGCGTCTTTGCTTAGGTTTTTCTAGTCAGTCAAGTGCTTAAGGTGACTCGACCCAGTTTTTTTTGGGGGGTACCATCCTACTTTGAAGCTCTCTGGTATCCCCACCTTTACTTTTATCGTAAGTCTAACACATAGAATGGATAACATATAGATCAATCTACAATATAACATAAAATTTTTGGCGATGGAGGAAATGTCACGGGGTTATAATGCCACGCCCCTTTGAGGTCTGAGTCGAAAATCTGCTGTTGCCAGCATTTTTTCGTGAAAATCTCTCGGCTACACTTAGTGCCCATTAGTGCCTTGCGCTGAACAGAGTTTCACCAAAATCGCAAAGACCGAATTCGAGAAATTCAGCGGTTTCCAAATTTAGGTCATAATTTATGCGAAAATGATAAGTAAACTTTACACGGATTATATCTAATAAACTATGAGATTCATCTCTGTATTTTGGGCATCCTTATAACAGATGGGTCCTTGCAAGTCAGCAAAACAATTTATGGCCTTGTAAATGCGTGCGATTTCGAGCAAAGCAAACATTTAGAAATTATAGTTTTCGCTATTTGTTGACGTTTGTCAGCGTTTAAGAGTCAATCTCACGAAAAAAAGCATTTTCTTAAAAATTCGTACCTTTTTTCCTTCAAATTTTTTCAGGGCCACAATTGATTAACTAACAACCCGGACTCTGAATTTCATGGTCATTGAAAAACTGTGACATTATCTTCTATAAGCCCAAACTTGAGTAAACATTGAAGATTTTTTAGCGTTTTGGCTGAGTTTGTGCTTTGGGAGTTGCTTGGGAGTTGTCTATTGTTTCTAGTCTGTCATTATACAGCATTCTTGTTCAGCACGCGTACAATGACCGCGCTATATGTTATCCATTCTATGTGTTATACTTACGATAAAAGTAAATGTGGGGATACCAGAGAGCTTCAAAGTAGGATGGTACCCCCTTAAAAAACCTGGGTCGAGTCACCTTAACCCAGGCCTTATACGACCAGTTTTTTGTGCCGATAACAGTTTAACGGGATACGAGCCTCATGCAAAAGACAGTAGGAAGGAAGTGGACATCGGAGGGGGGGAAGGGGGTTACCCAGGGCTCAGTTATATAGGGGTGGATATTTCGTAAAATTCTTACACTTGTACTCTTGGACAGGTATGCATTGTTCAAAGTTTAAGACATAGTTGATGTAAATTTATAGTAACAAACTCATTAAAATATACATTAGCAAGATTTCCACGAATCCTATTTTCCGCTGGGGACAATCGTTTATTGCCTGGTCACGCAATCGGAGGTACCATACTTTAGCGGGTTTGTTTACTCACCGTCGCCGCTCAGCAATACACTGCGTGCTGCAAAGGATCCAAATTGCGCTAGAATGTTTTTCTACTCGGCGCACTTTTTATCTCAGCTAAGACACTGTAAAGCTGATTCCTTTACGACGATTCGAGCGAGAATTATATCTTGATGTCATTCTGACTTCGCAGTCACGGGAAAACAGACCTAGACTCTGGTCCGCTCGTAGACGTCATGCTCCAATCTACAAGATCTTAAGAACAGAAATTACCCATTGAGAGGCCTCTCCTTTTAATCCGTTTTTGAAATGTAATTAATCTTCTGAGGTTTGATGGGTAGCTCGATGCCCAGACGCTCACGCAGTGGAATAAGTATGGGAAGTTAGGGCTATAATAAAGTGTCCGCAAGCAGGAATTATTAAGGCAAAAACTTGATTTATAATATATACCTACGGCTTTAGACACTTTCCTTGTATATTTGACTTCCATGTTAAATGTTCATCCAAAATTACGCCAAGAAAAGTAACTTCCTTAACACGATCAATCGAAAAGTTACTAATATTAGAAGCTAAATCAAGTCTTTACCTGTTTTGTCTTGGTCTGAATATTCTTAACATTAATAGATAGCTTATTTGTATAAAACCAACATGTTATCTTTTTCAATTCTAAATTTACAACTTCCATGAGATAGGAAGCATCAGTATGCGAATAAAAGATATTAGTGTCATCAGCAAATAATATAAGCTCTAAGACCTTTTACAAATTGCTTAGATCATTAATATATACTAAGAATAACAAGGGACCTAAGATAGATCCCTGAGGGACTCCGCATGTAATATCTAAAGATGAAGAATTGTAACCATTATATTGCACAAATTGTTTTCGACAAGAAAGATAACTGTTAAACCACTGTAAAGTAATGCCACGTACTCCATAGTGTTCTAATTTCATGATTTGATTTATCAAAGGCCTTAAATGGTTCAATGAGTAGACCTTATTATTATCATGTGCGTTTGTTTTTATAGTTCTTATGAAGTTTCTCACGGTATGAAGTTGGGTTGTCATGGAAACGCTTGTATAACAAGAACGCACTTAAAAGCCGCGTTAAGTCCCGCTTGCTTGGAAATTAGATAGGAAATGAGGGGGCGATTAATTCTGCACGAAACAGGATTTACTCACTAAAGGTTTTTCGTTTCCTACTTTATCGACGGTCGAGTCTTCTTCAGGATATTTACTTTTTATATCGTATTCGACTTTGTACGCGTATTAGCGACGGCCGGAAATAAGTCTGCGATTGCAGGTTATACGCGTGTTAAATACGCGAAAGTTCTTGTTGAACGTGGCGCATCGCACATCATTTCAATGGTCGCCGAAAAGACTCATTTGAATACAATGAAAGACCAGTTAGCCTCGCCATCGAAGTTTTGCTAAGTAACATTCTTCTGTTTTTTTTTTTTTCGAGCACTGAAGTGTTCACTTGTTCCAAAGTAATCAACGCTTTCAAGCGAGAGAATTCGTGGACCGACCCTTTCCGAAAGAGCTCTAAATCACATTAATCTTTGTTAAGCTTTCTTCATGAAACATGCTAGGAACCCCATTTGTGTACTAAATACGAAGAAAAAAGTGGCTCGCAAGCGAGACTAATAATTGTTTTTTTTCTCACAGATTTAAGAAGACCTTCAGTTATCCCTGGTTTACTTAAAATAACATTCCTAAGTTTCACTTTTTTTGCGACGAAAGCAGTTATTGTAAATGGTAGTGTATTGATCAAGGAGACACCGATAAGCGTAATCAGGGTGGTTATATTCAGACAGCTCATCCCAAGTAACTTTTGCAAGCCTATCTTTAAACTTGGCAACATTATTTGCACTTTTGTCTCGAAAAGAAAGCCAAGAAGTTTTGCTATACGTTATTATTTTGATCAAGAAGCAATGTGAAAATAGTAAGACGGTCAGATATATCACAAAACATTTGCCCGATAACAGAGAAGTTGTTTAAATTATATGTAAAAGTATTATCAATTAGCGTAGTCATGTTAGAAGTTAGTCTTGTCGGACTTGTAATCAGTGGATAAACGTTCTTGAATAGATCCGTAATTTCTAAAAATTCTCCAGTTGTTTCAAGACAATGGTCGTTCATATGGTTGTGTTCGTTTGGGATGATCCGGATTAGGATCAGTGACCCGAGAGCACTTGGATCATGGTAGATCAAATGAACCGATGAATCCTTGTCCAGAGAGGACTATGTTATATTTTTTCGATTTCGGCCTATTGATTTCTACAAACAAAGACTCATCACATTCAGTGCAAGAAAAAACTATGTCAGCTCGACATTTAAAATCAAAATTGTCCGCTAAATATAGCCCTACATCCCGACCTGTCCTATCTTTACGTGGATTGTGGACAAAGTTATAACCTGAAATGTCCGTAAGATCTGATGAATCTCGAAGCCAGGTCTGAGTTACTTGCATCAATAAAAGTGAACCTCAACTCTAGACTCTTTGGCAAAGTAGTTTATTTTTTTTGATAAGTACAATGCAATATACAATATTAAAAAACAAAGAATGAGATTACAAAACTAAAATTAAAAAACAGACAAGATACAACTGGTGTACAGGATGTTGCAATAGAAAATGAATAGTTAAATAGATAGATTACAAAATAACCAAATAACAGAAATAACTAAACAAGTCAAGCATGTGTGCTGCTAAAGGCTCAAGGATTCACGGACACTTGAAGGCTCTAGCTATAGATAATTTGTATTTCAGAAAAGCTTTAAAGGCTAAGAAACTATATGGTTCGCTTTCTTTGGCTGCGGTGTAGACATAAAAACGAGCGACTATCAGGCAAAGATTAAGATTCGTAAATCTTAACGTTATTGGTCAAGGACACTGAGGGCGAGTTATTATCGTTCTACCAAGAAATAAAATGGTTCCAGAAGCAGAGGAAACGCTGGCATTCTACAAACAGATGCTGTACGGTCTGCTTCAATTCACACACATGACAGGAGTCACTGTCAGTAATTTTAGCCTTGAATAGTTTGTCGCGAGTGTACAGGATATGATGGTTTATTTTAAACTGAAACATAGAAAGCTTTATGTTTTTTGTGAGCTTGAATGGAAGAACGTATAACGCCGCAATTGTCTGATCTGTGAAGCCAGCCTCAACAAGAAGAACTTCTGATGTAGGTTGTTGGATACATAATACGCGCGTGCTTGCTGGCAAGAGGAAGGAGAGTTCTTAAATGGCTCAACTGACTCATCCCAAACTCCCGGGGGGGGCACTTTAGGAATTTCTGGGTGGGGATGTGCCGCTGGGAGCCTGGAACCCTTAACCTTTACCAGAGCTAGTTAAGCTGAATTTTGCTACCCTATACTAGAGTAAACTCCCCAAATCCCCCTATCCTAGAGTAGCTGTGTACCTAGTCTAGATAAAATCTTCAACCAACTGATCAGTTTCCTGAAAAATGATACCCTATTCTAGAGCCAAACGCTCTGATTTATATACCCTATCCTAGAGTAAACTGCTTGAAAACCATACCCTTCACAGCGGCACATACCTATATAGCCCATATATGGCAGTACCCCCCCCCCCCCCGGGCCCAAACTACCAATGCTTTGGTATTGCGTTACACAAGTTTGGCAAAGTAGTTGATAAGCTATCCAATTA
Organism: Porites lutea; assembly: GCF_958299795.1. Taxonomy (NCBI): domain Eukaryota; kingdom Metazoa; phylum Cnidaria; class Anthozoa; order Scleractinia; family Poritidae; genus Porites; species Porites lutea. The sequence goes on along the minus strand of NC_133213.1, from coordinate 11,799,425 downwards.
CGATGAAGGCTTCCAATATTAAAATGTAGACGCGATAAACAATTATTGTTTTCGCGCAACATTTCTTAAAACCATTTGGCTGTTCTTTGGTCTCTGAGATTGTTTTTGTCTTTCACACTTTGAGTACGATTTCAAGCCTACTGACTATGAAAGAAGTCAAAATATTTTAAAAGCCGTCTCTTTCAGAAACACCTTGGCGATATATAGTACTTATTTAGCGTTAACAACGATACGTTTAAAAAGTATGTAAGGGATTTGTAAGTCTTCACCTGACATGCCATACTGATCAGTGGACCTGAAATGCCTTGTTTGAAGCAGTGAAATTTAGTTCAGCAGTTCAGCAACCACGCTCTGAATGAAAGCAATGCATTGCAGCTAACGCTAAAATGGCCACGCTATAGACCTTGACACTGAAATTTGTTAATTGTCCAGAAAAAAGAAAATGATTTACTGTACTTTCACGGAAATGGGCCATCTACGGCTTTTTGCGAAACCTACAAGCAGGATTTAAGGCACTCTAGGAACTACACTTGAACTACAGTTTGATTACCATCCTTGGAATGGACACATTTGATGTACCCATCAGCGTCGGTGTCATCCTCATTATTTTCTGTTATGAAGTGCTCACTTGTTTCAGAAATGGGTGTTATATTGCTGTATAAAGGTTTTTCTTGGCCAGAAATAGGAAGCATGGAGGGGAAATCAGACCTGTTTTCTGACAAACTGCCATTTGAAGGTCGCCTTACTCTAGGAACAAGAGCTGGTGGGTCAACTCCACGTGAGCCAAAAACCAGTGGCCCTGTATTGGTGAAGCCCGTGACTTGCATTGGACTGTCTTCGGACAGACTTCGGAATGGCCTTCTTGTGCTTGGAATAGGGGGTGGCTCGCTAATGTCAGTTAAACTTCTCAGTCGAGAAGGTATCACATCAAACGGCCTTCTCGTAGTTGGTACAGGTGGTGCTGACGAGGCACTCTGGATGCTTATCTTTCCTTGTTTCTCGGGAACAGCTGGTTCGCGAGGATGACGTAATGGTTGCTGGGGAGCGGGCATATCGACAGCATTCTGACGATGCAACTGAGTCGGCCCTTCTTGTGGTGGTTCTATATCCTCGTAAACTCGAAAAGCAGGGTTAGAAGCGGAAAAAAGCAGGACGTCAGGGACATTAGAAATTCCTGGACTGGATACAGTCGGTTGCATGGATACACTGTCGCCTTTCTTCACAGGTGGCTCTGCAGAGTGCCGACAGCGTTTTGTTACCTATTCAGTTGAGAATAAAAGCAATAAGATTCTCAAATGAATGTATTTATCTGTTCTCTGAAGGTACAACCGTCTATCCTTTACATTCTGAAATTTTACGTACATTCATCAACAGTCTGCCAGAAACTCAGCTTTTTAAAATAATTTTCCAGCAAAGAACTAATTACAAACAGTCTATAAAAACCCGCAGTATAATGTCGACGGTACGGTAGTCACTTTTCCCCACCAAAATGACGCTGGTTCACGCACGCGCACACTAATATAGTGTTGAATTCCTCGAAGTCGTTCTCATGTTAGAATTTAAAGGTCTCTATAATCAGCCCTGTTTTTAACAATTTGATGGAATCAAAAACTTGGCTTACCAAAATAAGTAAGATGATCACCAGTGCTATAACAGGAATGGCACATCCTAAGGCAATTCCAACAGTAGCAGCCGCTGACAATCCACTCTTGTTCTTCGTAGGGGTCACTACCGTTCTCTTGATGCATTTTGCTTTATCAACTAAAAGCGTAAGTAAGCCAATGTATCACTAAGGCTAGCTTCTTATTAAGTTGAATGAAACGGAAGTCTACTTTAAACTTCTCACATGCCTCGCTTTTTATTGGGCTCACTGAAGTGATATTTTGGACTATATTTACACTATACACTGAAGAAGCCCTAAGGGCGAAACTAATGTACTCAATAACAAACAGCGAGGCGAGGAGTTTGAAGTAGAACTCTTTTTCATTCACCTTACTAACGCTAAGTTACTATCTGTCTGGATTTACAAAAAGGTACCTCCAGGATTTTTAAGCAACAGTCTCATTTCAGCCTTGTTCAGTACTTGACCATTTTTTCTGATGATGTTTTCAGTACAAAAAAACCCTAATAAGCGGCAGTAGGCAAAAAAACATTTTTTATTATACTGTTTATATCTTTCCCCAACCTTTCAACCCCTCTCCCCTGCCTATCATTTCCCATAATTCTCTCCGTGTCAATAAACACTATTACATTTGAAATCAGCGCGCGCTGTAGAAGTTGCTTTCCGTGGTCGGTTAATATTCTAAGTTTCTTTTTGGTCGCCTGGAACAAAGTTTTCCCGAAGGCATCATTAAGCGTTATTATGAAGGAACAAGTCTCACGATTGGCAAAGTCTGCCGTCGTCCAATATGTTACCGTATTTCGTCTCATTTTGGCTAAAATGACTGACTGTTTCAGAACGCGAGAGTTATTGAGCGAGAGTAATTTGATGATATTTCGCCCGTATTAAGTGTGGGAACATTGTGCCTAGTTAGTTGTGGATAGTTTTATCTGTGCCGCGAACGTGGTTAATTGTGTGATTTCCTGAAGTTGTTGACAGACAGAATTCAGGTATGTTGTAGTGCTCGCGTTATAAGAATATTGTGTTTAAGCATAAAAACGCTTCGTGAGTGTTTAGTTGAAGTAATTTGTCTTAGACAACTGATTCTGAGCTCAAGAAAAGTTGATTCTAGGTCTGTTTTAGTCTCGCTATCAGCCTCACTCAGAGTTTGAGAAACTGAAAGGTCATAATTTCTGTGCCTTAAAATGTTTTCATTTCATTACAAATCTGTCGCTTTTGCCAAGAGCGACTTTCCGTGTGTTGCTAGCGATTAATTTGTCCTTTTCAAGCCCTACCTGGAGACTTGCAACTGCTTTTTATTCACCTCAAGGGTCAAATTTCCAAAACGCACTTGAAATTTCTACAGGTACCTTTTTATAAATCCAGACAGATATATAAATGCACTTTTTGCACGTTTTTATTTTACTGAATATTTTCTATAGGGAACATAAAGAGTTTTGTGAATCTTCAAAACTATTTCAAGAAAAGTGTCTACTAGGCTTTCGACTTTGCGATATGCTTCGGCGATTCAAACAGGACAAGAATTGAGTCCCTGACATGTAATATGACATAGTAACGTTAAATGCCAATCAATGCATCGCTAAATTTGGTCAATGTTTGCAGTTTTAGATTTATGCAAGATCTTATAGTAAAGACGTAATTACTTAAGGATATGAAACATTAAATGAAAGAAAGGTCTGTCCAGAAAGTGTTCTTACGTTCATAAGTTGCAGACTCTGTTCCTCTGAAACAGCGTTCGGAGCTTGCGCAGTAGGGTTTTTCCAGTTTTCTGCCGTTCTTGTCGTTCCGGCACCAATAACAACTAACTATCCCATCACACCAATGCGAACTGTTTTGTCTCTCGCAATGGGGATCAAAGCATTTGTTAAGACAAATCGTTTTGGGATTTAAAGGATTATTGTTAGGTTGTCCTGAAGGTGCAAATGTTGGGCACAAAGGAAGGCTATACAAAACAAAGTAGAGGAAAGAAATCAGTCAGTTAGTTTCTTACAAAAGGTGATGACTCAACTGCATTTACAACAAGTTATATCTACCTGATAAGCATGAGACATTCTAGCCTTATATCGAAACTTTATAGATACGGCTACAGAACCTATATGACCCGAGTATGATGTACTCAAGCCTTGACATCCAAAACTCTACATATATACCACATAATAGATCTACCCCTGGATGAGGTATTCTAGCCTTGTTTCCAACTAAATCCTTAACTGTTCCTAGGTAATTAACCTTAAATCTTGTGAGTTCACTGCATTTTGACAGCCTCTTCTGTTCCGTCCTAAGTGAAATTCTTATTGTCTGTTGCAGCCAATTATGGGCAATTTGCCTACTTTCGTAAAAAATTGCTCCTTCTGACGACTACAGAAAATACCATAACATACCATATTGCTCTTTGTTTGTCACCCGACATTGTGCATAAGCATTGTCTTCAGTTTTTCTTGGGAATTTTAAAGGCCCCAAGAGAAACTGAAGACAATGCTTATGCAAAATTTTGGGTTTATAAACAAAGAGCAATATGGTATGTTATGGTATTTTCTGTAGTCGTTAATTAGCCATTTATAAGAGCAGATAATATAAGAGACTATGTTGCCATGTTGCTATATTGCTGTTTTAGGTCAAATCTGTGCTGAAATTATTACTTAATGCCTTTACCCATAAATAAAATGCTTCTGTAGAGTATTGAAGAAGATATCAAACTGAAATTTCATCAGGGAGCACTAGCCATAATATTTTTTAGTGATTTTCGCACGCAGGGCATTTGGTCTTGAAAAGGTTGGCCCAACTTTTCAAAGTTTCAATCTCTGTCCATCCTTGCAATCCCTAGCAACTGACAACAGGGAACAGTTTTAATGCCTAAATATCGTCTTAAAATAACAAAACTGGACCATTATTTTTAGAGTTCAATTGATGAGAAGACACTTTTAGCTTTTCAAAAAGATAGCAAATAGTGTGACATAGCCCCTATAACGTGAAGACTTTTAACTGTTAATGTTGTTAGTGATGTATATATTTTACCAGTAGGCTATTGGTTCGATGAAGGTTTCATATTGTAAAGATCTGTTGGTTCCTTTTACAAATAGCAAAAAATCACTTTGTATTTAAATGATAATGTTCATGATAATAATATGCGACCCCTAAAGCAAAAAAAATTTGACCAACATTTTACGTTTTTCGTCTGAATCTGACCAAAGAAGACCTTTCAGGAAACATCCGGTTTTCAGTTCACGCCCTTACTAGGTTTTAGTTGGTGAATTTCGTTCTAATTGGATTGTTTCACTTCGTCGTAATTTTGATTGAATAAAGCAAAGATTACAACTGCTGGTTAATTTTTTGACTCCAAGTCTCATGTTATTGAAAATTACTTTTAAAGCTGCATTTTGGCCAACCAGTAATCACCCTAACTTAATATAAAAGGACTTTGGATTATGTTGACTAACCTGCTGTTTGGAAACTGACTTCGACAATAAAAAAATTCCAGAGTGGAGGTACAGGGACATTCACACTTCAAACCAGTCAATCTGGAGCATTCGTTATCTGAAGAGCACGAGCAGGACGATGAAACACAGAGGGAATCTCGCGCGACAACACCTGTGCAGAGAAGGAAGCCAGGTTGACCTTACTTAATTACATATAAAGGGAGCTATAGTTGGTTACTTAAAAACCCTAAAGGCACCTTAGAATCAAGGAAAATTTTGAAATAATGGTTCAACGGTTGAATCACTCTGCCACTCATACTTCAACTAAATAAGTGCATATCTTTATCTTTCAAAGGTCAAGATTGAAAGGGATCATTGCTGAGCTTTGACAAAAAGTGTGGATCTCAGTACCATGCATGACCAAGCCCTATCAAGGCCGGTTGAAATATCGAGCATGTTTAGATGTTAATGGATCCGTTTGAATGTGCCTGAAAGTTTTAAATCATCAATGTCCAATCCAGTATAATTCTACTGTTCTCTAAAAGGACGTGTATATAACTTGCACCCAGCACTATTTTGTTATGAGATGGACCAACAAAATGACCCAGTTTAAAGCTAGTCCGATGTAAGCAACCATCTTTTGTGCAAAAAAGTGGAACCCTAGATCAATTTTGCAATAAGTGCCTACGCTATCTAATCTTATACTGTTTTAGCAACCTTTTTTAGCTCCGAAGGTCACTTTTTCGTCAATGCAAACTTATGACCAAGTGTTCTTAAACGTCTATTCCGCTGTAGCGCATTCATGCATGTTTTCTCATATAATGAGGGGAATGAACGCCATTTTGAAAACTTTGCTTGACATTTTTAAATCTTACCGTTGTACAACTGTAACAACGTTTTTGCCTAAAATTTTTCTTTTGAATTTGCTTAAGTATCCCTAACTTTGAATTGTAGACACTGAGGCGCTTTGATCATATCTTTGCTATATTTAAGACAAAAACTGATCGAGGTTCGCACGAGCGCTGAATACTTAATTGACTCACGTGCGTGAAATATCACCCCTTCCTCTCCCCATTTCTTTTACAAATAGGTGCCACATTCCTATAACGAGCAATTGGCCCTAAAGTATTATGTTACTAAGATCATATCAGTTGTCTAACCTAAGTAGGCGTTTGTTCCAGGTATTTGACTAAGCTCATATTTGCAGCCCTGGTTTGACTGTAATTGACTGAATCCATCCGGAGGCAAATGAAGTTCATAAAAACTCTGCTCTCTTATACTTTCCACATTTCGACACGTTCTCTTTATTAAGTAGCCATGGTTAATTAAATCAATTGCGATGCTCTTTTCCTTTTGGGTGATATGAACGTGCTCCACTTCGATAGCTTTAGCTGAGGGCAACATGAAATCCGGGTGCATTACGAGAAATCCAGAGTTGTCCATAATGAAACATGAGTACTGCAGTGATTGTGCGCACTTGGGATAAACTGTGGTAAGTAACCTGAAATATGTAATTAAAACTCACTTAATGAACGAGAGGCTCAGTGGCTTTATGGCATATTCCATGGACTCCAATTGCAGATAATAAGATGTGGATTTTGAGCCCTGCCGGGTCATTACGTTGTTTTCTTCTTGGGAAACAGTTTAACTCTGACAGTGCCTCAATTTATCCATGTGTATAAATGGGTACCGGCGAGACGCCTCTTTTCTTTATCTTCAATTCACGTGAGTTCCACTATTTTCTCCAGCACTGTCAAAACAGCTGAGCAACCGCCCCCTTTGCTGTCCCATTTTCTGTTCATATTTGTACAATTGACGTCAGTTTCTTTTATATCGGCTAAAATCTTTCAAAATTGGCCAACACCAGCTCGTTATGAAGAATCAGTCGGGCGAATTTGAGCCAATCAGAAAGGGAGAAAATTTGAATGAATGTTAAAAACTTATTATTATATGAACAAAGTTCAGCAAAAGTATATTTGCGGGATTTCACCACTGACATAAAGAGTTGTAATACATATCAAAGTTTGAAAGCCCCATCAAAAACAATTTTTTGTAAAAAGGTATTCTACACTTATACGATCGGATACCTGTGAAAGTGTCTCAAAGGAAAATCAGCTCCCATTACTCCAAGAACATTATCACTCGACTCTCCATGATACAAAGAACGAGCAGCGGTAATAACTTCCCCGGCTCCTCCCATATCCAGATACGGAGTTGTAAGAGTAAGGTGGCCTGAGTTACTTACTGCAGCGTAATACCTGCAGAGAAGAAAAGAATATCATTCAAACTAGAAATACGTGTTTCGCCAACCCTAGTAGTAGAAGTAGTAGTTTATATTTTGTAGTATTATTTTTTCACCTAATAGTTTTCTAAGGCTGTTATCTCGCAGAGGTTACCACTAACACGCGCCTTCAAAGTGTTTTTCCTTCGGTTCAAACCTGCTGTTTGGTGAACGTCAATCAACCGTTACCATGGTTTTCATGCGTTGGCCAAGAAAAGATTCTTTCCTTGTTTCTTGAGCACTAAGAGGAACATCTGAAACTCCTTTATATCAAGATTACCAGGAGTACTAATTGTTGAGTGTTTGTCGGGGGAAGCTCAAATTAAAGACTTAATTCCATACTGTAGGTTACAACAACATAAGCTTTCTCAATATACGCTCACAATTCGTCTGAGTTCATGCTAGTTCTGGATTTTATTCGATAACATGAAGAATGATATTAAGTAGATCTGCAGGTTTCAAATTCATTTGAATTTCATAGAGGAAACGTTTTTCGCTTGTCCGTGTGATATCTTTCGTTTTTTTTGAGTTTCTACTCCTTGGCAATTCTTCCACGGCTCCCGTGTTTTCATACAATTAAATAAACAACCTGAAAACATTCACGCAAACTGTAGAGGAGTGTTTCGGCTATTTCAATCAGCTCGCACAGACCTCGTTGTTTTAACAATGTAATCCTTCATCTTGATGAATTAGTAAAAACGCCGTCGTCATTCGAAATTATTCTTGTAAGTCTTCTCCCATCATTCAGCGATGAGGGAACCTTCTCAGTCTACATGGGCGCGTGAGAAAACCATGGAAACAGTTGATTGACGTCTACGAAAACACAGCTTTCAACAGAGAGGAAAAATCCTTCACAGTCGAGGGCGCGTGTTTGTGGTAACCGCTGTAATATATCAAGACCAATATGGCAAGGCCGTTCAGAATAACATAAATGTTTTACAAAGAACACTCTGTCTAGCAAAGAGATCTTTCTTTACCGGAAGCCACACCCTTACCAAGGCCTATTTCTGGGGTCATAGCTTTTTCGCTCCACAGCACCAGGAGTCACTCTAAAAACTCCATTGGCTGTTCCAATGTATCGCCAAACCAAGTATTGAGTAAGCTCAGTTTTATCACGTAGCCACAGCTTTTCCGCCTTCCAGGTAGCGATGACGGTGTCACGGATGTCTGGTCTTAACTTCTGATATTCACTCGAAGTAGTTCTTCCCATCATAAAATCATGAAGCTTCTTCACGTCAACTGTGGTTTCGTTCATGCCAATGTATCTGTAAGGATCCATAAATGCCAGTGGGGCAAATTTTACAACGGTTGTATCTAGGGGAACAAAATGAAGGGAACAATTTAACAAATCGACAACAGTTCTACCTCATCATTACGGCATTAGCGGATCAAGTGAGATTGCGCGACCTGCTAGCTTTTCTGAGGATGCTGGCCTTTTTTTACTCTTTCGAGCCTTCTCTTCTTGTAAGATATTTGCAAAGAGATCGAAAACCGCTTGCATTGTCGCCAGCAATGTGTCTTGTATAGTAGGCTGCGGTTAGTCAACCTTTGCTGACTGTGGCGAAATAACAACTTTGGCGTCATTATCGCCCGGACCTTCGCTTGCCGTATCCTGTTTGTCATGCCCTCTCTTTTGCTTTCTCTCGCCTTTGGGCGTTTCAGTCAATTTGCTGCCTCTTGGCTTTGTGACTTTTTGGTGAGAATCATCCCCTTCAGGATTGGGATTTTTTTTCCTTTTTTGCTGCCAATTTCTGGTTCTAGAGACAAGACTTCAGGATTTCCCGCCACGTCTCCTAAATCTATATGTACTATACCGTTGCTTGTGGTTCTAATGATTTCACCGATACAGACAACGTGTGACTTAAAAAGCTCCAAAACTTTGTTCCTCTCGTACGGTACAGCGTCCGTTGGTGTGGTACTCTACCAAATTTCTAACACGGGCAGGAGGGGGGGGGGGAGGTCAAATAAAACCTCCGATCGCTTGGTTGAGCAAGAACAAATTGAACTGAGCTGGCAGGTCGCGCAATCATACGTAATCCTGACTCCATTGATCGGTAGGATAATTTATACATTAGGTTCGGCACATGAAAAGCTCGACGTTTGAAACGAACGCCCCATTTACACAGCAGGAAATTTTTTGTACGGCTCGGATGAAAGTGAAAAAAAAATAGTACTGACTACTCATTTACACGTCCTTTTGTCAACCGTTCTAAGCGATGTGGAATTATGATTTAGTACGGGTAAAAAGCTTAACATCTCGGCCAGCGTACTCGATTGGGCCTAGTGCGCATGCTGTTTCCTCTGTTAAAACATGGTGGACGAAAACTTCAATTAATTCCTTAACATCTTGGTCCGTCCATGCTATCCCACGACATTTTCTTGCAGCTTCTTCCCCCTTTGCGCCATGTTGCGTGAATCTAGGGCCTTCAATTTTTTTCTCCTCCAGCTTTTACTTTCGCGCAATAACTCGATTGGAAAGGCTTCCTAAGCAGGCTACCCAAAGCCCAGTTTGACGTGGGAAAATAAGGACTGACTGGCCCAGAATTTCAGGCTACCGCTGCTTCAATTAAAGGCTTCACGTGATTCAGGCAGAGCCTCGTTTTCCCTTCCTCACTCAAGAAGACAATAAGAGGCTCTGCTCGCAAGGTGCTCACGGATCAAACAAGCTACAAGGTATAAAGGAAATATTGATTCAAACGCCTTACTTACAAGCTATATAACAGTACTTTAATTATACCCACCGCTAGTTACAGTCTTTCCAACATGCAAGCAAGGATGTTGAGGTGGATCCAAGTCTATTCGATGATACTTGAAAGAGTAACCTAAATCAATGGAGGCAAACATACGTTTATGATAATGAACCCTTTAGCACCAGGCTTCGCAACCCTCCTCCCCCCCCCCCCCCCCCCCCCATCACAACTAACAATTAACTGATATCTGGCCTTAAGACTTGGACTTTCCTTAGGGGACAAGAACAGAATTGCGGGACGATGATGAGTTAAACTTGTTAAACTGAAACCATCCTTACCTTTGGGAATTTGTAAAGTGTTTAACACCTCGTTTACATGGGTAACAGGTATAACCACACCAATGGAAAAATCCGTCTTTTCCACAGGAGACCAAAAATAAGATGAATTAATCTGCTTTACTGCCACTCCGTCTTTGACGTCACCTCCTCGAGGTACATACCGTGTGGCTACGAAAGTTGTTGATCCAGATTCACCCCTGTTTGTTTAAAACAGAAGAGTCACCAAAGTCAAAAATAAGTGTAAAGTCAACAAACAAAGATCAACACCAGCCCACCCCAACCTAATCTCCAGGCGAGGAAGGAAAACGAAGACCAGACGTCCTTTAATTCCAGTGTTATGGCGCTCAGAACACAGAGCGTTTTAGCATAAGCAAGCTTCCATGATTACTGAATAGTATCTTTTACGCAAATAAATGCATGAAGATATACACACGTCAGCACGTTGCTGACGTCATGGGACGACATTCACGTCTCTCTCAGCTCACCTTGCCTTGTCTTGTTCATAGTTTAAGGCCACTAACACATAGAAAAAAAGAGCAAATAGCTAAAACGAAAGCACATGCATGCATACCTTGTCATAGAAGCAAACACCTCAAGGAACTGCGAATCAGATTCCAGGGTCCTAATGTCTATGAAAAAAGGGTCATCATACGCTCCAGAAGGTGTTGGCAGAAGAGGATGAATTAAGGTCCTTCCTGTTTTAGCGATCATAAAGGCGTACGTAGTCTGGTCCTGATTAAAGAATAAGATGTCAGATAGAAGGTCCTCCAGGTTGATATCTGTCCCTGCTACGCCAATGAAGTTTCCTGTTTCATCGTAGCATGGAAGAGTGATCGACATCAGAAGACCTGATCACAAGAGAAAAAAAATTCTTCAAGTTCTTAATTCTTCGATCACATATTTTTACCTGTTCTCGCCACCAAATCCCGTATTAGTACAGTTAATTTCACAAGTACTTAACTTCGCGTTTTTGGCGGGGTCTTATTTTCGCGTTTCCTTGAAAGGGGAAATATGAGAAAAGGGCATCAAATTTCGTGATTCAAGTATTGTTGGTCGGAGGAGCATAAGAGATGTCGAGTTAAAGTTTTATTTCTTTCCAAAAATGCGTTTATATTTTCTTATTTTTATCACTGCATTTTGCTTTTTGTTTCTTCTTTAGCTAAGATGGCTAAAAAGCAAGAGTATCTACGATTTATCTTCATGCAACTTCCTGACGGTGCACAATTAATCTTTTGTTTTTTGTTTATAAATTGTGACTGAATAATTTGGTGCTAAGTAGTAATTGGTCAATAAAAACAAAATGAAACCTATTGAAAGTTGTGCAACCATCAAGTTCAAAGGGCTAGTATAACAAAGCGAGAGGCAATAATGTCCCATTTTTAAATGTGTTTATATTACGCGAGGACTATTCGCGGGTCTTTTTGCAATGACGTAAAATCGTCCTCCGAAACATCCTTCAACCTCTAAGAAGCCATCTTAGAAACGTTTCTAGGGCAATTTTGTACTATTACATGTGAAACTATAAATTTTGAATAAAAGCTTGCATTTTGCGCCAAAACTAAGAAGTATCTTTCACCCTATTATATTAGCTATTTAACGTTGTGGTGGTGGGAGAGGGGGAGCGTGGAGTTGAGAGACAAACAATACCTGTTCCAAATCCATCAATGTACGGGACAGACACTACTGGTTGATCCAGCCGCGCTCGAGGAAGAAAATTATAGTATGATACCATCTTAGTTCGCAGCGAGTTAATATCTTCCGTTACTGCAGTGTACTGTCCATGCTAATGAGGAAAAGTGGACAAAAAGCTGTGACTTACAGATTGAGGATCTTCCTGCACCTAATTAAATATTAGCAAACCCTTTAAGGAAAGCTAGTAAGATCAAAAGTGTACGGTTTTTGAACTGAACTATCTTAAGACGATTAATTACGAACGTGACTAGTATAAAAATAAACTAAATGCTTTGGAGCTCAAAACCACCTTAAACCCTTGACGAGAAACTTCTGCTTTCTAGATAAGACACTACGTCCATGACGATAGGTTGCTCTCGCTCTAGTATCATACATCAAGCGATTTTCTTTAAAAAGTAGGATCTCTTATGCTCTAATTTTGCAGAAGTATGTTCATCGCGTTTCAATCGAATTTTGTCAAAAAAATTCGTCACTTTAGAAACGATAAGGGAACTGAAGTCGAAATTCCCCCCTCCCGCAAGTGTTTCTGGGATCATTACAAAGCACTCGCCGGCCGTCAGCTAGCGGAGCTAGGTTTTCTTTAAGTTTTGAAGCCACCGCGTTAAAACGGCTTCAATACAACTGAATCCGTCTGAGATTTGACAAGGAAGCTGCCTTACATGTAAGCGAATTACCCTAGCAGATGTGAAAAGCTGATCTACATGTACTTTACCGTTATATCTCCAACGGACACATTTCGCAGATGACCATACTTTGTTGTATTTTGATTGGCAATGTCTGTGAGGATTTCAGGATTATTCGTGCCAATTCCAAAGGTAAAAATTATGACTGAGTTATTCAGCTCTAAGTTTCTGTCTCTTATCGTTTTGAAGATCAACTCTCTTTTATCTGTTGGATCACCATCCGTGAGAAATAAAATAATTCTCCTCTTAGTTTTGTCAGATTCACCAACAGCAGAAGCTTTCAACAGATCAAAGGCCTTTTGCAATCCCACTTGATAGACAGATGTACCTGAAGAGTCATGAATCAATAAATAGTTAAAGTTAGTTTCGCATAATATGGGGGGGGGGGGGGGGGGGTAGGTAGGTTGCCGACGCGGAAGAGAATACGGTAAACGATGTAATAAACGCCCGGGGCGTCTATCTAATTTTAGGGTTCCAAGCAGAGGTGTTTGATAGATAGGAGGCGTTCATTCTCATAATTGTAACAGGCTCAACAAAAATAAAATGCTTTCGGCAAAAACATCAACGAGCCATCAGTTGATACGTCTAGGCCGTTTAGAGATCCATATTGCTCTTTTAAATCCCGTGGCAGTCTCCATCTTAACCGTAGACAGAACCGCTAAATCAACAACCGGAATCTAGCTTGAGAGGGCAAATGATATACTCTACAGTCATTTATATGAGCAGCAGCCCACGTTTGCCTCCAGCCATGTCGCTGTCCGGTGCAGGTTGCTGATGATCATGATTCCCAGCAGGACAGCAATAGTTGGACCTTGATGCCGCTACTTGTTACATGGCTGCCCAAACATTGTAAGGTACTACAGTGAAACTTCTCGTAAGCGGACAACCTCAGGGCGCGAAAAAGGTGTACGTTATTGGAGCTGGACGCTCAAGAGAATAGTTGTCATAAGTGTCCACTATAGATTTAGGGGTTAACTGGCCGCTTACTGGAGCTTGTAGGCTGCGTAGAAGTCGTTTTCGTTTCCTTTAGGCCTAGCGGGGCAAGCGCAAAAGGACGCGCGACGCGCGAGGAAAAAAAGAGCGGGAGGGGGAGAAAGAAGAAACGGTTTCCTTTCCTTCCCCCCCCACCCTTTCTCTTTTACTTTTTTTCTCTTTTTTTCTTTGCGCTCTTTCGTGCTTGCCCAATGAGCCTAAGGAAACGGAAACGACTGCTACGCAGGCTAGGGAGCTTGCCGAAGTGAAACATGATAGTGAAAAAAACTCATAACTATTAGACTTACGTTGAGCAATAAACTTGGGTCCATCAATGTATTTCTTCAGGCTTCTTTTATTCTCAGGAACTGCTAGAGCTAATCGTTCACTGAAACAAGATGTGACGTCAGAACCACCATCCGTTGAAGCTTCTGTGTTGAAGGAAACTACATTAACCTTGGAGAAAAGTAACCAAAAATATATAAATTTTTATGATCAATGTATTTATGTATCATGGAAGCACCGTATGAAACTATACAATAAAAGAATGATATTTTCAAACGATAATAACAAAAAGAAGTAAATGCGATCAAAACATCAGAAATACTTTTTTTTCTAGTCTCCGATTTTTGATTACTGATATTTGATATTAAAAACTCGCGGGAAACTCGATCTAAAAAAAAAAGTGGTCTATGGAAACGCTGTTACATGGGCACAGGGAAGTTGCTCGCTCTAAATTATGGGCTTCTATTTCAAACCGCCAATGTAACTGAGCAGGAGCTTATAACCTGGAGCGAGCACCTCCCTTGTGCCCATGCAAATATACAACAATTTGTCATGGTCTGTACTCTTATCGATCATAGAAATGACATCAAAATAGTCTAAACTCAAGTGGAACCACAAGCCGTAGCTGAGTGGTTTCACTACATTAAAGTTTTGTTCATTTTGACATTAGTTATATGGTCGATAAAGATATAAACCATGGGAAATTGTTGTAGATTATTTTTTTACAGTACCATTTACAGATTTTTAGGCCGATTTTCAGTTAACTTTCTCAGAAAATGGCGCGCGCAAGAAAAAGAGATGGAAACACCATCACTCGCATCATTTCCATGATCTGCACTCTTATGGACCATGTTGTGGTTCTTGTCCAATTAGCGCGCGTGAAATCGCTCAGTTAGTTGAATAGGTTCCCCTGTTCAAGAAAGGCGATAAAAGTAATAAGAAGAACTACAGACCAGTGACTGTTCTTAATGCTGTTAATAAAATTTTCGAGCAGTTAAAAGTAGGCAAGTTGCATCTAAATTGGAGTCATGTCTCTTAAAATATAAATATAAGACAGACTATTCGGGAATTGGAAATTTGCTATTGACGATGGAAAATATGTGGGAATTATTTCCACTGATACCAGTAAGGCTTTTGACTCTCTGTTGCCTGCTCTGATGACAAAGAAATTAGAAGCTTATAATTTTTTATATGAGTGGGTACAACTGCTACGTTCGTGATTCCAGGATCAGCAAGGCAGGGTCAAACTCCCCACTTCTACAAGTGTATGGCATAACTAAGGGGAGGGATGTCTCCAAGGTTCGTGCTTTGGACCTCTGCTGTGGAACATATTTTAAAATGATCTATACTACAGCATAAACAACTGGGATCTATTTATGTACGTGGACGATCATCAACTATGCACATAATTTATATGAACACTCGCTTACCAAAGTCGTGTCAGCCTTAAACAATGAAGCAGTGATAGTGACTGACTGGTAGAGAAACAATTTACTTCTAGCAAACAAAGATAAGTTTCAAGCAATTTTCATAGCTCCCTGAACTAAAGACACATAGGGGACACGTGTCACTGTCGATCATGAGAATATCGAATGCTTAAACTCTCTGAAATTATTAGGAGTCGTTCTAGATAACAAACTTAATTTTCGTGATTATGTTAAGTTAATGTGCTCCAAAGCTAATTCTAAGACTGGATTTCTGGCAAGGATGAGGAAACTGGTTCAGGGAAGACCAAGTTGCTTCTTTTTAAATCTGTCTTCCTGGGTTGAACTATTGTTCAATTGCATGGTTATGCATAAGAGCATCCGACAAGCGCAAATTGGAAAGAACGCAAGAGAAGCTGGGAATTGCGAGCGGTATTTAAGGACAATACATCAAGTTACGAGACCTTGTTGAAGAAGACAACCCTACCAACATTATATAAGGTGATTTAAGGTGATTTGTTTTCATATGGGGTCGCTGTAACTCTTTCCCAAATTATGCCATTAAATTGTATTATTATTCATTCAAAATATCTCCCCGAATCTGATTGGCTAAAAGCACATGCACAATTCACCATAACCAGTTACGGCTGACCAAATTTGGGAGAATTCTGTGTTTAACGAGGAAATGACGTCAAAAATGCAGCGTTCTTGCAGGTTAAGGCACCGTTAACCGACAGGACCTAGGGACGAGGTTGAGTTGTTTTAGTTGTGAAAACAAAAAATGACGGACATTTCACTCGTTTCAAGAATAAGAAGTAGGCGAAATTATAGCTAAAAACATGGCAAGAACACAACTCAAAGGGCGACATCTGCTATTTGGAGAACATTTGCGGAGCTGAAAAAACCCTAAACGTGCACTATCGAAGGTGAACTTAACATCGATGGAGGTAAGCATGTTTTAGCTTTATTTTTAAACTAGGAATTATTTTGAATGAATAATAAAACAATTATTGAATTCGGCTTTCGTATCTTATGAAGAATTATGGAGATCTCGGAGGGTGTTATCCGCAATAACACCCTCCTCTATCTCCATAATTCTTTATAAGATACTCAGCCTCATTCATTCATTGTTAAATAAACATAATAAACATAAACATAACAGAAGACTGCAAGATTTGGCAATTTTGATGTTTAAAGTTAAGAACGGAATGTCTCCAGAATATATTTCTGAGATGTGTCAAAGATCGGACACTAACTATAATCTACGTAGTTCTGACTTCTGACTACGTAATTCTGACACGATAATTTTTGATAAACATCGTATAAAATATCTTGGTCCGTATCTATGGCGTAAATTACCAATAGCCTTAAGAACGTTAACTGAAATTGAAAAATTTAAGAAGAAAATTAGGAAAAGTGATTTAGCCGGTCACTTGATGGAAGACAAATGTGGGTCGGAATGCACTCTATGTAGTTCTTAAATTTTTCTTCCTTTGTTTACATAGTCTTTTTTCAACTGTTATTATTTTAGTTTATTGCTGTACATATATAGCTAAAGTACCTGACACTTCAATAAAATTTGTCATTATTATTATTGTTATTATTATTATTATTACTATTATTATTATTATTATTATTATTATTATTATTATCATTGTCAAACACGTTTTTGAAGACCCACCTGATCTTTCGGATTCAACGAGTCTAACACCGTCTTTGCTGCTTTTTTAGCAATAGTAAACTTGTTTCCAGTCATAGACGCACTTGAGTCGATAACCAGCACAACATCTTTAGCTTCAGGGGTGGCGGTTTCTACATAAAATGGTCTGTATCGAGGGTCATAGAAGTCACATGGGGCTGTATCGTCAAACACTGGAAAACCTGTATAGACACCCTCCACAGATGCAAAGTACTGCCACTTAATAAAGGGGTTTTTTATATGAATGTCTTTCATTTCTTTTAAAATTTCTTCTGCATCCAAATGTCTAGGGTTTGGGGTTGCAGCACCAGAAATCTTCAAACAAATGTTGTTAAGGTCGACTTTGGTGCGAAAAAGTTCATCGTATTTCAGGGTGGATTTGTCGATATGACAGCATTCTTTTGCTGTCGTGGGTTTCGGAGGCTTGGCGTATAAAGCTTCAACTTTATCTTTAAGTCGTTTTGTGACTGCAAATCTTGTTTGGAACTTGTTTCTGAGGTTCACAGAAAGGTCTGCCGTGTTTCCTTCTAGTTTATTCGTCTGATACTGCAGTTGATTAAAATACGTCTGTAAAAAATAAAATAAAATAAGCAAAATTTTCCTTTGATAGTTTCAGTACGTAGTCAGACAACAGTGACAAAATACAGGGTAAAAATGTTATATTTCGGTATCAACAACATTCTCATGATCAGAGAATCATTCTATTGTTGTAGTCAGTATAGAAATACAAGAAGAATGTTTTAGCTGGCGACAAAGGCTTGATCTCAGTTGTCTAATCATAATTGTGCGAAAACCACAACTTCTTCGATTTTTTAACCACGGTATTAAGACGCTCATGACGCATGCGCACCTCTGCACCCTCTAAATTATTGCATTTGACTTATCAGTTAAGAACTTCTTTTCTTAGGTCGCAATTTGTCCTTTGCGAGAAAAATCAGCTCTAAGTTCTTAGATTACTCAAGAGAAAATAAGCGAGCTGTTTGTCTTTTGGTTTACTCTTGATGTTATGGCGCGTTCATTCACAATATCGTAGTTAATATGACCATATATGGTCCCTTTGAGCCAACCAAAAAAACAGGAAATTTGCTGTAGAGAATCCTTTCGAGTTATGTTTACTCATTAACGGTTTAGTTCTTAATTTAATGTGAATTAAATTGAAAGTATTTTTGAATCCGATTACCACCAACTATGTTTTGCCTCATAGCGGACCGTGAACGCTGTAATTCCAATACTTTCGCCCTGACTTCATTCATATTCCAGTTTCTGGTTGAGTAATAATCACTCACTAATATCCTTCAATATGTTAAAAAAAGGAAACGTATCAGTAAACTTTAAGTTAGTAGTTCTGGAAGGCAAACCATTAAAAGATCCGACGCTGATATGGTTTTAGTCCGAAATCTGAAAAATTAAAGTTCACCTAAATTAGTTTCTCAGGAATTCCGCCGACAGATATTGGTCCAGCTAGATAAAAGCTCAATACGCTTTTAAGGCCGACCGTTGTGTATTTGACATTTCATATAAATACATTACATATATGTTGTAGTTAATTTTTTATGTCAGGTAATTTTTATTTGTCTTTTGTTTTTGGGTATGATAATGTATGCTAATGAAGTTTAAACAAAAGAAAAATAAAAATTACCTGAGATAAAAAATTAACTACAACATATATATTCGCTGACATCCTTTTTTAGTGCTGTCGCCGTTTTCAGTAACAAGAAAGGGGACCTTAAAATCCAACAACGGTGACGACAACAAGGACTACAAGAAAGCAATAGGTTTATACGTAAAACAACAACTCAGCATGTACAGCACACTATTCTTTTACATTCCTTTGTCGTTATGTATATTAATTACTTCAAGGCCACGACGTAAAAATTACTGATTTCCCTTTCAATAGAGGACGTAAAAGCGCTAACGAAGAAAGTTTCTTTCTCTTTCTGAACTTGGATATGGTTCAAAGGAATTCAATTCCAGGATCCAGGAGACTTCGCCTACATTTGACAAATTTATTAAGAAGTCATTTCAAATATTCGCGATGGAGATTAAAAGAACGCGAATTCCTAGCGACGTATACTGTGCCGTGTCGATTTGTTTGGTACGCTAAACGCTAACTCTATAACCACAAAGCGGAATTAATCTCGATCTTCCCTGTTCGTATGTCGCAAAATTAATGTCTAATAAACTTCCCACGTATACTCAGCGTTTCATATTTGAACAAATAATCAACTTTGTCAGCTGACTTATCGATTATGTGCAATCATCATGTATAATACACCTGACAGGAGACTGATCATTGAATATTTCAATAGTGGAAGATCAGTCAAAGCTTAAATTAGTAGAGATGTAGTCTTACTTGAAGGTCATCCACTCCAAGAGCATCATTAGCAAACGACTGCAACTCTCTCCCAATTAAGGTTGGATCTAACAAATTTCCACCGTTCCCCTGGGGCACAAAAATGGCACAGGCTACCAAAAAAAGAACAGCAGAAAGCTTTCGTATCTCAGCCGCCATTTCCTTTTGGCTTTATGCAAAAAAAATTTCCAATTCAACTTGACACTTGTTTGCGTCATGTCATACGGAATGATTCAGCTGAATGACTACTCAAGTAAAATTACTGAGATACAGCAATCTTCACGCCCGAATACACCCACAGTCGCCCTAATAAGTGTCACGGGAGTTTAAAAAAACAGTTATTTCACTAAAAACGTTGATTTCGACTTCCTCGATTTATGGAGTAGCTGATTTCTTATAGACCTTTGATAAGATAAGAAAAACAATAACTGTAAAACAAAGATGCCATTCTGCCTTTCCTTCACCTCTATGCAAACGCTTGACAAATATCATGAAACTGAAGTAGCCTAGCAGCCGCAGCATTTGATCTTGTATACTTCACCCTGTCTGTCCTCCGGTTTGTCTTCCTTGAGGACCTTACGATCCGACAACGGCGACGTCCATGAAAACGTCGCTGAAAAACAGACCGCATCATTTTAAACTTTTTCGCGATTATCCCAATTCGCCCTGTTACTTAAAAGAAGGGTATTTTTGCTGGTGCTGAAGAGAAATGAACGCGCTCAAGTTCGGACAGAGATGGTAGAATTTATCGTCCAAGTAAACTTAAAATTTGGTCATTTCACGTCGTAGTTGTGCAGTGAAGGCAAAGAAATGTACAAAAAAGCGTGATGCACGTGCAGAGTTGTTGTTTTGCTCATTAAACCTATTGTTTTTTGACGTTCCCGTTGCCGTCGTCGTCGTGGTTTCGTAAGGTCCCTATTAGTAAGTAGTCACCGTAAAGTGGTTATCGGTTTGCGTGCAACACCTATATTGTAAGGTTGTTGTGTACGTGCGATAGTTTCAGAGCTGCCCCTGACGTACGGTATAGTCGCGCGCTGTCGTAACAGGGCCAGTGTTGATGTTGGTTTGAGTGTTAGAATCGGTGTTACTGTGAGTGTTCCGTCTGACAAAGTCCATGTTGTAGTTGTTTTTACTAAAAACGTTTTCTGTGGTCAATCTCGTCTTATAGGCTGTCTCGCGAGTCGCAAACCAGTTGTGCTCGTCTCGTCAAAGTCCGTATAGTTGTCGACAAAGAAAAACTGGAGGACAGACAGGGACCAGTATACAAGACAAATGCTGCGACTACCAGGCTACTTACGTTGGTGAAACTGGCAGAAACCTTAGCACGCGTCTGACCAAACACAAACGAGCGACGAGAAGTGGTGACGTCAACAATCACATTGCTAAGCACCATTTACACACGAAACATCAAATCGACTGGGATTGGGACTGTACTACATGTATTACGTATTGTACAGACTACTATCGACTCCAAGAGCCCAGAAGAAAAACCACTAGAGAAGAAAAGTCCGCTAATCCAGGGAATGGCGCCACGCCTGATGCCACTGCTGAATGTTAGATTCGCCAACGAACACACGCAGCCAAAAAAAACCGTCACCTCTGTGTTATCTGAGTTAACTTCGCTTTTGCTTTTCTATTGTCTTTAGTTTGTCTTTCTTTGATTAAGAAAAGACAAACTAAAGACACCAGTTATTATAGGGCATATTAGGTAGCTTTTTTACACTGAAATTATTCTTGAGGCCAATATCAGCTAGTCTTAGGAGTAACACATGAGGTCCCGATTTCAACACTTTTAAAATCCGAGTGTGAAACGTCTTTTTCTTTTTCAGTCGTTTTTATCTTAACAAGTAGCTTTTTTATTTAGTCAAATAATAGAGAAATTAATAGTCAACTTGAAAGTTATTTTCATTGAAAAGGTATAAAAATATATAATTACCTGTTTAGGCGACGAGAAGACACTAAAAGAAGGCTTTAAAGCGAAAGGTGACCCGTTGAATAGGTTAGCAAATGTGCTGGGACTATCAGTCTATATCAAAGTTAATTTAAGGGATTGGATTAAGGCTTTTTTGGGTCGAACGTCTTCGTATGCTCAAGTTTACAAAGTAATAAGACCTACTCTGGGACCTTAAGTCGCCTAAAGGCGACTTCTTAACAGTTGCTCTAAATCATTATAATCGCTAAGAGGTTGAAATTGTCTGGTAGGTATTACTTTTCTATTTCCAGGATTCATTGTTTCTCGTAAAGTGTGTAATAACCCATGTCCAATAATATTAGCCACAGACCCACCCCACTCCCCCCCCCCCCCCCCCCCACAGACACACACACACAAGAAAAAAATCCCACAGTGGCTTAAGGCCCATTAATTTCTTCTTCAGCCCTCTAATTTACACATTGAATTACTTTAGGCAATTTAATACACATAATAAATAGGTGCAAGCAATATAAGAAAAATTGCTCCTGCATTGTTTAAGCAAAAATGACAAAAAAGGTGCACAACTTCAGGTAAAGGTATCTTATTTTCAGAGTAAAAGTGTTGTTCAAAGGCATTCAAAGGTTCAAGTTCCAGCTAAATATATTAAACAGCGCGCAAAGAAAGTTGTGTCTGGGCAAGAGCCCTGGGATACTGGATTTTATGACCGGGTTGGTGAACTTTGTTTTTAACCTGCCCGTATGGCAACTGAAGTTTCTGTAGGGAATTGCCAGAATAGCAAGTTGTGAAGCTGACTTTCTTTACACCCTAAATAAAATATAATTAAAAACGTAAAAGACCCTTTTCTGCTGCCTTATATCTCAATATAACCATTCGAAAAAACAACAGTGAAATTCATTCCAAATAACTAACAACAAAACAGGTAGGTTGCACGGAGATAAAAATCAATTATTGCCGTCACAACATCAATCTTACGTCTGGTAAGTAGGGCAAACAAAATAATGTTTCCTCTGACGGCGTTTTTAAAGAAATAACAATAAAAACAAAAAAATTGTTAATTCTCAATACTTTGTTACGTCAGAAAGTACAGCATGGCAGAAAAAAAAAGATTTTTTCATTCCTTGAGCCAATGACTCACCTATTCTGCCACGTATTTTATTTGAAAGATTTTAGAGGAAACTTAACTGAAAACAAACATAGATATAATGCAACACTGTACGTGCTGTTCCAAGCAGCACAAAATATCACGCTACGTGCTATTAATTAAAATATTTAACAGGCTATAATCTTTTATAGATAAAATCAAGAGCCATGATCTCTTGATAAAAGATATGTTGACCAAATTTTGGTTTTTCACCCTTTAATTACACATCTTTTAATTGAACTAACTACTTGTCAGATTTATTGGCCTTCGACTATTCGAAAAACCTTGTCACATTTTACCCACTTAACAACTTGGAAT
Source organism: Porites lutea (assembly GCF_958299795.1). Taxonomy (NCBI): domain Eukaryota; kingdom Metazoa; phylum Cnidaria; class Anthozoa; order Scleractinia; family Poritidae; genus Porites; species Porites lutea. The sequence goes on along the minus strand of NC_133213.1, from coordinate 11,776,579 downwards.
GAGTGTTTTGCGCTGCGAACTGACTATAACTATAATCTTGGATCGCAACTTTGTCCTTCGCAAGAAGAATCAGCTCAAAATTTTTAGCTTGAAGAGAAAATCATCTAGCTCTTTCTCTCTTGGCTTACCGTAAATGATCGATTAATTCGCTACTCGAATAAGCGTCGCACTTTACTGAAAACAATTTAAGAGCAGTTGTCTGTAAGATTCGAGCTATATTGAAAAGTCGCTGCCACACTATCTCACCGAATTGGCTAAAAATTGGCAACTAGACTTGATTTGGGGTCTTTAATAAGGAATAGGTAACTTTAGGTTCTAATTCCTCCTATTTCGGAAATTATCGATATGGCCGGTTTTTGGGTGCCTTGGACCTGCGCCATATTGGTTAACAGAAGCTGGTTTTGAGCCTTCGACTACAACCCTGTCTTCAAAGCTAATCGTCCTTTGCTGATACACATTGAAAGAACAATCCCTCTTTATTGTATTTTTAGAAACTACTTCGAAATTGATAACGTTTATCGCAACGATCGATTAAACTTTTTGTGGGTATACTTTTTGAATTTTTTACACCCTCAAAATTAACAGAATTTTAAAGGCGTATATCTCTTTTGCCACATCGCATTGAAGCTTGCCACTCTGCCTGAATACTCATTGTTTGTAGTCAAATCCAGTTCGTTAATAAAAAAATTGGGCAAATTTAACGGAGCAGAAACAAAAGTAATGAATGGAAGAGTGTTCTAGCGACTTTGTCAATAATCTTTACTCCGAATACTCGCCAGGTGTTGCCAAAATTACAATCGATAATAGAATTTCTGTCATTAAATCTGAGTGATCTGTGTAATAAAATTAGCCTCTGTAATATAATCGATAACTCTGCTGCGGAAAACAGTATAAAAAAAGGCAGATTGTATAAGGAAAAGGAAAATGAATTTGTTATGTTTATGCTACGACACGTAAACAAAATGCAACCATCACAGTCGAACTGGAATTTTCCTGATTTTCCTCCAGTTCCTTTATCGAAACCAGAGCTTTTAAAATTAACCATAGTAATGAAAATTGAGATGTATTACCTTACTCGACAACAAAGATGCCAGTTTCCACCTTGATCGAAAAAAGTAGTATTTTCCCACGCATATCGCGGGTCGTCACGTTCCTTGCATGGCGTTACAACTCACGTGAAACCGCCTGGTTTCAAACAAGTGAACTGAAGAATCCGTAAAAACCTTAGCCAGGCAATAAATAATGGCAGTTGATATAAGTTATCATTATTGGTGAGCGAGGATGCGATGATAGTTCCAGCTACATGTATTTACAGCGTTTGAAGATTCACTCAAAACTCATGATACATAAGCCCTTGAAATAAACATCATTACTTCCGGTTTTAAAAATTGGGCGTTGGCAAAGTAATGAATATACTCATTCTACCTTGTACAATTTTCAGGTATTTTGTCTCAATCACGAAGCCTGTTTTGAGGGGATTCTTTGTCTTTCCATAAAGGGTTTTTTGATAAACAGAAAAATTGGTTTAATCGGAGGGGTTAAGAAGAATGAGGGATGAGCCCAGGACAACAAAAACCACAGTCACCCCACCGAACGGCTTTAAAACTGTGCGCACATGCCTCACCCGCGGGAAAATTCCAGATTTTCGTTTCCTTGAAAAAGCCTAAAATCGTTAGTCAATGCATGGACAACTCAAGACAGCCCCAATTCAAAATAAAGTAAACAGCACAGAAAATTCAGTTAGCGACCAGAGTGTTTATCCGATATCGCGAACAATAAGGAGTGATTGAAGATGTGTCAGCAGTTTAATGTAAAATCATTTACCATGCTTATAGACATTTCGACAACATAAGTGTACCGATTGACGTAATATCAGTGGTAAAAAACGAACGCTTTTTACTGTCGGACGATGACGTCATCGTACAAAAGGCGTCTTCACTCTGGCATCCTGAATTTCAAACCGTCAAAACCTAATTTTCTCTGCTCGTCAACTCAAAAACGCCTCTGAGGACAAGTAGTGGTAATGTGCTTGTTAGTAAGACGTCCAACATAAGGAAACATTCATAATCAACTTGGTTAATGCATTGATAAAGGGAAACTTTCACCTTTACCCTTTGGGACAGAGTTCAAAAGCGCAAAAGATTTTTATTTCAGTTCTAGCATGTGTTGTCTAGCGATTTGCCTTGAGCTTCTCTAAATTTTCCAGATCAAACAAGCTGTGCCCATCGTACATAATCTTGTTTGGGCTCCCTTGAAAAACTGCACTTCATCAGAAGCCTTCAAGTTCATCCTCCGCCGCGACAACTTCATGATCTATTTTAATGGGTGGTTTTCTGGAACTATCCTATGGCTTGTCCTTTGTGGTGGTCACTGTAGTAGCGAGCACGTTTCAATTTCTCTCCAGCAAAAGTCTCTATCAGGAGCGTAGCCAAGATTTTCCAGGTGTGCGCACAATTTTCAAAACTTGCCCCGGCTAACATCTTACTCAGTTCTCTCGTAACGTTTCCCCATTACATTTACTAATTCTGTTGACTAGGTGAGGTTATGCGTGGATGAAATGGCACTTGCAATCGGTGAGAAAATTAGGTTAAACACTTTACCCCCACACGACTCTCACGTTTTGCTGACGCTTTCTACCTTAGAAGAGAAAAGTGAAGCTTTGCCTTCCCCACTCCGTGTAAAAAAATGTCGTTCGGCTGTTCAATCTACTTTTAGAAAACAACAAATTTCCCAACTTTAATTTTTAATAAAGGTATAAGGGTAGGAATCCAAATAGTTTTCAAATGTTCTTCAAAATGTACGCCATGCAAATGCAGTATTTCACTCATTTTAACACGATGATTGTGAAGTAGTGTCTAGTGAGTACGGGGGCTAATGCTCCATCGCAAAAATCTAAAATTGAAAACAAAAATCTTGTATAACCGAGTAGTACGCATTTTTAGTTTTTTTAATGAGTTGTGAAAAATCACAAATTTGTTTCTTCTTGAATGTATTATACTCTCATCCATTGAGTGTTTTCAGTCTTTCCGATATGCCCGTCGGATAGCGGAAGTTAACGTAAATGATCGATTACCTGAAAAGAAGCTACGATCCTAACTTTCCACCTTCATTTCTTTTCCCTAGCCATAATTTTTTTCCCTCAAGGAATTTTTCTCTGTTTTACATAATAATCGGTCTTGCATCTTATCGATTTTGAGAGCCTAGTCCTGTGCCGTATTCTGATGCGATCTTCTTTATGTAGCTTCCCCCCCATCTAACAGCTCCTTACTGAACAAAAACGGTTTTAATGGAGTCTATTCAAAGAACTAGCCAATATTTTTCCAGCGGTAAGCACGATGTTCCTAATTCCCTCTAGTCCCCGTCTTAGACGCTTTCATGTGCATTGGTTAAATTTTCTTTTCATAAGCTACAATGCTCATAATCGCGCATGCTGATGTCATTCATGCTTAAACTAGGGTATCTAAAAGATAGTAATGCTGCGGCACATTCTGTTGATACTGCATTAGTTAGGCAGTGGGACTTAAAAGACTCGAAAATGACATTGAATGTCCTATTTACATGTTGGAAAGTACTAGAATAATTACTATCAGTCTATACAAAGAACTCGTGGGAACGTTGTTTAAAAAATGATCAAGTGGTTATCAACTCTGGTTTTCCAAAAGTAATTTATCCATATATTTAATATACGGTGTACTATCTTTTCTCTGGAAACACGATACTTTTCTTGCTGTTTATTGCACTTTATCAAGTAACAGTTATTTAGCTATATATTTATAGAAAACAACAACACAAAAAACGGGGGAAAAAAGAAAGAAGGGAAAAAGAGTTCGGTAGGACTCGAACCCGGTACCGTAGGCTCGACGCGACTACACCTCACCACTACACCGCAGAGACTGCCTCCGTAATTTTGGGAAACTTCCGCCGGCAAGATGATCGCCAGCCGCATTAATCGAGCTATTAACAGTAAAAAAACAATGTAAACGCATATTCCATGGCAATGAATGAATGAAAGAACATAATTATGCTTTTCAAAACGCCGATACACGTCCTCGTCTGCAACGTAGGACACAAAACATATGTTTTGTTATCTCGATTTACGCTGTTATTTTGAAGCGAATGGTCAAAATCACATCCATTTTCGGCTCATACAGGTTCTTAAGAATAGCATGGCATGACATTTTCTCACTTTCACATCACCTTCTAGCAAGCTGGAATTTATATATCCCCCGTGTTGAGGAGTCGAAGAGCAAATACTCATCTTCTCGTCAGGTTTAACACCTGGACGAGTCAAAGGCTCTTGAATTGAAATCCAATCCCCAAGTTAACCATCGTACTGATCTGAAAGACTCCTGCGTGTCTTAAATTTGGTAAGACCTCTAACCGTGCTGTAGAAAATTTGCTAAAAAGAAAACTCTGAGTCTGGGCAGCGAACGATGCGAACTTCCCCGTGTTTTTATTTGAGTTGTTCGTGGCGCAATGCACTCTGGTTAAATGCAATGCATTGTGGTAAAAAGTGATGAATTCGAGAATTCGTCGCCCCTTATATATTTCCCTTAAATCCTGATTATGTTGCTGCTCGCTCCCTACGGTCGCTCCGCAGCAAAAATTAAAAATTATTTTATCGAAGAAAGAGTGAATAAAAGGTGTCATGAGGCGTTTGTGATGTTATGAACTACTTGACGCGGTTCTTTTCTTACGGCTTTTGTCCGTTGGTGAAATTGCTACTTGGGTTTTCTTGGATTAAAAAGGGCGGGCTCTTTCTAAACGTGGCGTTGTTTATGGGACCTTAGTATTCATAACAGAATTAGTCGTCATCGGCAAACAACGAAAAAGCTTTTATGTGGTGAGTTACAGTGATGAACCTAGCCTCGAGATGGTCATAATTTTGTCATACCTTCATGCAATTCAGTGTTGGTCTGAGAATTTTTTGTTATGGATGGGGGGAGGGGGCGGTGGGGGTGGGGGTAATGAAAACTGTTAAAGAGTCTTCTACAAATCAAAATAGTTGCAAATGCTTACGGGAGGCCCTACCTATATGATGATTAGAAGGGCAATATTTGGAAAGCTGCATTGTCGTGGAGTTAAGGAGATTTGACTAATCAGCCAATTTCCCAACCTCGTCCCTAGGGCTTTACCCATCTTTTAAAGGAAAAGCCCTAGGGACGAGGTTGCCAATTTCCCGCCAAACATAAGGGCGTGGCCAGTGGCCCCAAAATTGTGTTCGCTAGCCCCGGGTTGGCTCGACTTTTGAGATACGGAGTATGGAGTTATAAACAGTGAGTTCATCATCTATATAGCCTGCTCGTCCCAAAGTGACTGCATTTCCCTTTCCAGAGACCCATCAGTTACTGTATGACCCTCTCGGATCAGATTTTATGTCCGTGATGTAATACTGGTGGTGAGGTCAGTCCACAAGCAGAGTCGTGAAAAACACCGACACTTGAGCCTTCACGTTCAAAACATTCCTGGCTATCGGAAAAAAAATAAAGAGCTTTTAAAAATACTAAAATAAAATGTCATTTCAAATTTCACATTGTCACCGTTCGAAAATTATTGTGAATCAGACCGAATGAAAGTTCACTCAAAGAGGGGGAGGGGGGGTGGTAGTTCTTAACAGTTTCAGTTTGCTAGAAAATTAAAAGTTACGAAAAAATACTGGACGAACTGCAGAATACATGCAAGAATGAGAAAGAAAATAAAAAACAACTTCCTGTTCAAAGTCGGGTGAAACGTTTAATAGCGTCAAGAAGACTGAACTTGATTAAGGTTGTTAATTTCAGTTCCGTTCCAGCGTGCAGTTCATTGTCCTCCTAAAAATAGCTTCGTCTCCCACCGAACATTCCATGTCATATTTTTCGGACTTATCATTCAGTAATGACGGTACAATCAGGTAATTTGACTTGATGAGTTCTTTAATTTCATTTCATGTACTAGTTTTATATCTTACGGTGGAAAGATCTGCCAAACAGTGTACATTAGCAAAGGTATGTTCCTGTTTACACGTGTAATTATCGAATACCATATAATTTGCATAAAACTGCAGTGCACGGTTTGTTTTTATAGCCTTTTGATAAAAATTGACAACGTTTGCGTTATCTTTGTGTGAGAAAATATGTAATTTGTTGCTTTATACAGCGAAATACTACAGAGACTGAATTGTAACTGTGCAGTACACGAGCAGCTCACTATTGGTCTGGCAAATCGAAGAGCGAACTTGAGCTAGTACTGTGTGTAACAAAATTTATAATTTTCATTTTAGCGCAAATTTCAAGCTCTTCGTAAGGTCAGAATCAAAAGATCATCTTTTTACATTAGAAGGGAGGGTTTTTAAGCGATAGATAGGCTGTAACAGGCACGATCAATTTTTAAAGAATTTTCTTTTCAAATATTCACCGAATTTTGTTTGGAAGTTTTAGCGGCCAAGTGGCTGAACCATTGCGCATTCATGCAATTATATTTCTGCTCCGGTGCATTTCCCCAATTATTTTATTCAACAGTCTAACTTACCTATAAACAAACTATGTTTAGTTAAAATGGCTTAGTCTAAATCGTTGTGGCATGGGTGATATTGACCTTCCAATTTCTACCAAATTTGTGTATCTTTTAAGTAACGAAAAAGTGCTGTGAGAAGTTATAGCCGTTCGTAGCTCAGGCTTAACCATTTTCAGATAAGAGTAGGTAAATGAAAGGAGGAAGGATAGTTCTTTGCAACTGTATGAGTCACGATTAAGTTATTTTAATGATAAGGCTAGAATTAATTACTGTAAATCTCCTTCAGTTCACCAACATGGCGGCCCCTCGAGGCCTCGTCAAAACTGTCATTCCTGTATCTTTGAAACCAAAGAGAATTCGAACCTTATAATATGCATTCAGTATTTAGGACACCATTCTAAGACTACTTGCCGAAAATCAGCCAAATCGATGAGGTACCGTGTCAGGCCGAAGTTCGAATTTTACAGAAAATCACTCTTAATAAGCGCCGCTCTCGAATAACAATAATAGCAATCTTTTATTAGGAAACTTTCATCACATCACTGGTTTTCAGAAAGTCCTCACTTAGATTAAAAGTACTAAATTAGACTATATACGGTAAAATGAAAGATACCTAGAAATAAAAATATATATATATAAACTAACTTAAAAACTGATTAAAAAGCTACAATTGAAATACAAAAAGCATTAAATAAAAAACCTGCTAAAAATGCTACGCTTAAAATTCACAATGCCAGGTGCATTTCTAATGTCTTTGTCTAGATTATTCCAATCTTTCAAAGAGTGATAACACACTCCCTGTTTACCCAGGTTTTGGTTGCAAAGGGGTAGTCTAAGAATATTTCTATTTCTTGTGTTATAATCATGAATGAATAAGCGCCGTGGCGCCCATATATTTGGGTATATTTGGGTATTTACAAATTGTTACGGCGCTTGATATAAAGAGATATCAAAACCATATCGCTTGAGAACTAAGACCTCTACCAACTTGTGAGTCGGTGTGCATATTTTACACATAGTTGTGCATGCCTAGTACGCGCCTCACTTAATTCTATTAATTCTTCTATATTCCCTTAGTGTTTTACCCGTAGTTGAGATAAGCGTATGCGCGTCGTCCCTTTAACAGGAAAAATGAAATAAACGCCGCGACGCTTAATCGATCATTTACAGTACCCCATGACGCGCGCGGATGACAAGAGTGTCTCTCTGAGCCGACCAAAAGAAACAGGAAATTTAGTCTTCAAAATCCTTTCGGGTTATTTTTACTCGTTAACTCTTTAAGTCCCAATATCCACATACAAATTCTCCAGGCTGATTTTCATACATTTCCATGAAGATTTAGATGAGAGAATTAAAAGAAATACATTTTCCCTCAGGGCCGAGTTGTTCAAAGCTGAGTTAAGATAACCTACGGTTAGTGAGAGATTTGAATTCAGATATGAAAGCTTAAAAATCATTTCAGTTTTAATTCTTTTTGTGTACAAGTTGATTATTGAAAGCTTTAAATTAACAGAGAAAATTATCCGAGAAAATGCTTTTAAACACAGGAAAAAGGAACCCGGGTTAAATTTAACCTCTGATTAAACGCTAATCGTTCTTCGAGCAACTGGGCCCGGATGCTCGTTTCTCCAACGTCCCGGTAACTTTTCGAACCCGAAATCAAATATTCAAATCGAAATATAAATGATAACAGCGCGGGTCCTAGGGCCCGTTTCTCGAAAGTCCCGATAATTAACTGGCCTGTAAAGCTGTTGTTTACATGCAAGGTAGAGGTTTCAATAGTTTTACATCTAACATGATTAAGCTATCAGTTAATAAAGCAGAACGGAGTAGTTTGCTAGCCAGAACCCGCGCTCTAATTCTTTATATTTCGATTTGAAAATTTGATTTCTGGCCCGAAACGTTACCGGGACTTTCGAGAAACGGGTCCCTGGCTAGCAAACTACTCCATTTTGTTTCATTAACCGATAGTTTTATCATGTTAGATGTAAAACTATTAAATCCTCTTTTTGCATTGGAACCAAAACAGCCTTATGGGCCCGTTAATTATCGGGACTCGTGAGAAACGAGCCCCAGGTGAACATTTTAATAATTGTCACAACCATTCTTGACTTTGGATTGACATTGTTAGGAGAAAATTGATGTTGGTCATTCATTCTAGTTGGGACTTATAGGGTTAAGGCTGGTTTGATTCAAATGTAATGTGAATGAAAATGAAAATATTTCGAATCCGATTACCACCAACTATGTTTTTTCCCATAGCATGAGGGGACACAAAGGGCTTGCACTGTAAGTATCCCGGAGAGCTCCATACAATTCCTTATAATTTTGTTATAAGGAATTGTATGGAGCTTTCGAGGAGACTTTTCTTAATTAGTTTAGGCGCGGCGGATTTTGTCACGTATGATCAGCGCGAGGTGTTTCTCCCGACACCCTTCTGTCAGGAAAATGTCATCATATGAAAGCAAAACAGACACGATCGCGTCGGCGGGCCGAAGCCGGCAAAAATAAAAGGCTTTTCTTCTTCCATTTCAGAGGTCAGTTTTGTTTCGATCTGGTCAAAAATCAGGTTTTTAGGTTGTCGGTAATAAAATATTGCCTTATTCTATTCTCAAGGACCTTTAGAAAACGAGACAAACGAGATAATTGACTAGAGAAAGAAGCGTGAAAACGCTTTTTTGGAAGAAAATTTTTTTTAATTCCCGCAGCGATTTTACGAAATCGCGAAGCGCAATATATTCAGTTTCTTCCAAAGCCGTCATGATTAAGCAGTGTAATGCCATCACAACTAAAAATGAATTTAGTTTGTATCGCAAAAGCCGCGAAAATAGAGCTGAAAAAAAAATGGATCGGAAAAATTAATAAAATCACCAAGAAACCGTCTCGCGGGAGCTTTGTCAAACAAACCGTTGGTACGGTTTATTTAACCTAACCTGGAAAAGGAGACGTCTGCACGCAGAATGCATTTCATCCTACATGTAGTTGTGATTTCCAGAACGGACCTCGGGAGCCTCATTGCCGTAATATCTTCTACATTACAGAAACCACAGCAGAATCGCCCTGCTCGCGTGCTAACTTTCCGCTCCAATAAGTATTATGACTATACAGTACCAGTGAATTGTTTCAAAATTTAAAGCGGCCGAAACTTATTTCCATCAGCGCGTAGTTAGTTAGTTAAGCAATAATAATGCACAGCACTGTAGATAACACGGTTCTGGAATATCTGACGGCTTAGCGTTTTGTTCGTCGCTGCATGCGATTTAATCGCTTATAACCTAACAGAAAATGTAAATGTACCTGAAGGAAATGCCGTGTATTGCCTTACCTTAACGCTGTGATGTGTGTAAATTTGTCTTTTGCTATGGTTTTAGACAATACGACTTCTCCTGACTATCAATTGTGCGTCAAAACAAGCGCGATAATGAAATAGTCGAAGTGCCATGGTGTAGCACTTTATGACAAAGTTTTAACTGGAAAACTTGTTGCCATCTGATGTACACCTGTATAGTCTATGTTTGTAAGCTCTACCTAAAGAATCACTGGGTTACACTGCACCCACGGGTGTGCCACCTAAAGTGCAGCCTATGTTTGTTAGCTCTACCTAAAGAATCACTGGGTTACACTGCACCCATGGGTGTGCCACCTAAAGTGCAGCCTATGTTTGTTAGCTCTACCTAAAGAATCACTGGGTTACACTGCACCCATGGGTGTGCCACCTAAAGTGCAGCCTATGTTTGTTAGCTTTACCTAAAGAATCACTGGGTTACACTGCACCCATGGGTGTGCCACCTAAAGTGCAGCCTATGTTTGTTAGCTCTACCTAAAGAATCACTGGGTTACACTGCACCCATGGGTGTGCCACCTAAAGTGCAGCCTATGTTTGTTAGCTTTACCTAAAGAATCACTGGGTTACACTGCACCCATGGGTGTGCCACCTAAAGTGCAGCCTATGTTTGTTAGCTCTACCTAAAGAATCACTGGGTTACACTGCACCCATGGGTGTGCCACCTAAAGTGCAGCCTATGTTTGTTAGCTCTACCTAAAAAATCACTGGGTTACACTGCACCCATGGGTGTGCCACCTAAAGTGCAGCCTATGTTTGTTAGCTCTACCTAAAGAATCACTGGGTTACACTGCACCCATGGGTGTGCCACCTAAAGTGCAGCCTATGTTTGTTAGCTCTACCTAAGGAATCACTGGGTTACACTGCACCTTTGGGTGTGCCACCTTAAGTGCAGACTATGTTTGTTGGCTCTACCTAAAGAATCACTGGGTTACACTGCACCCATGGGTGTGCCACCTAAAGTGCAGCCTACGTTAACTTTGTTAGCTCTACCTAAAGAATCACTGGCTTACACTGTACTCACGGACGTTTGCCTCGCGCTCTCTTCAAAGACAAAAAAGCTATAGTCTGTTTGGCCAAAAATCAAGCTTTGTTTCCCCCAAAAATTTGACACCATATTAGGGCCCCGAAAGACGTTAAAAGTTCCTCCATAATAGAAGAGTGTTTTGCTAGAGTTTACAAACGTTTGGCTCATGAGTTTCAATATAAAGGTGCAAAAACTTATCAGCATAATTATAGCACACAAACATTGTCATCAAACTCCTGGCATGTAGCCTGAATAAGCCAAGCAAATATGAATAAAGCATATAACAAGAAATATTCGTCAAATGGTCTCGTTAAGTAAATTATGCTTCACTTTGCGAAAGAAATTTATCGCTATTATTCGTGTTACGCATCGAAAAAGCGAGGAGTCATCGCATGACATTAGGTAACAGAGGTAATACTCACGAGTTTCACGAATTCCCATTCCACGATTTTTCGCCGAGTAACAAATTTAAAACTTCAATTCTTACCTTACAGTGGTCGGTTCATTTACCTTACATTTGCCAACACTAATAAACATGAACAAAACGATGAAATCCGGCACTCTTCTTTCAGAAGTAGCAAGCCGCATGAAGTAAAATCCACCGATATGCGCTGCATTCTCACTACAAATATAAACATTTGCCGTGAAGAAAATACGACGAGGAAGAAAAAATGCCAGATCTTCGCCTCGGCAATGTATTCCAGCTACCAAGCCGGCGTATATCCAGAAGGTGGACTCGAGGTGGGACAAACCTTGTGATATTTTAGGAGCCCTTTGCGCGCAAACTAATTTATTCTGGCGCGAAATGAAGATTAAGAAAATGCATCTGAAATCTAATACACGACAAGAAAATTTTCGCACTTTCGAGGAGCGCGACATATTAAATGGGATTAAGTCGGATTAGCTGCCCGCGGAGAAAACATCACTGCGTGGGATGGTACTTCCAGTAAAAAGCCTCTGTGTCCTCTCATGGTACTATTAGTAAACGCTGCAATTCCAATATTTCCTCTCCGATTTCCTTCTATATTCCAGTTTTTGACTGAGTATATACACCGCTCACCAATTTCTGTCAATAATTTACCAAACTTAGCAGTTCCAGAAACAGGCAAACCATTAAAAGATCAACACGGATATGGTTTTGGTTAGGCATGTCAAAACTTAAAGACAACTTATATTTGTTTCTCAGGAATTCCGCCAACAGATATTGGTCCAGCTAAAAAAAGGCCCAATACATTTTTAAGATCGACCGATGTATATCGTTGATTTCATATAATTACAGATTTTATATTATATTCGCCGACTTTGATGGATGGCCGGAATCTTATTTTCGGTCTACTCAGTTTTAAATCCGACGACGGCGACGGCAACGAGCACTCCAAGAAAGCAATAGGTTTATATAAAATACGCAAAACAACCGACGAAGCATGTGCAGCACACTTTTCTTTTACATTATTCCTTTGCGGTCACAGCACGGTTACGACGTAGCCTTACGACGAAATGTACTTTCTTTTTCTGAACTTGGATATCGGTTCGTAAGAATTCTGATGTTTAAGTCTCTATGAAGGTGGTGTGCCGCGTCGATTTGTTTTGCAGTGTACGCTAAACTCTAACACCACAAAGCGGAATTAAAATCGAGTTTTCTTTTCGGCATGTCGCAAAATTAATGTCTAATGAACTTCCCACGTACAGTCTATATTTCGGATTTGCACGAGTAAAGAACTTTGTCGACTTATCGAACTGGGCTAAACTTTGATTATGTCAGTGCAATCAAAGTGTGTAACCCATCTGACAGAAGACTAATCATTGAATATTTTAGTAGTCGAAGATCAGAAAATGCCTAATTAGCAAAGATGTGATCTTACTTGAAGGTCATCCACTCCAAGAGCATCATTGGCAAACGATTGCAACTCTCTCCCAATTAAGGTTGGATCTAACAAATCTCCAGCGCTCTCCTGGGGTACAAAGATGGCACAGGCTACGAAAAAAAGAACAGCGAGAAGCTTTCGTATCTTAGCCGCCATTTCCCTTTGGCTTTGTAAAAACAGATGATATGTCGATCATTCAACCATGCACTTGTTTGCGTCATGTCATGGAGAATGAACATATGGAATGAATCGGCTGACTACTCAAAGTAAAATTACTGAGATACAGCAATCTTCATACCCGAATACACACTCATTTGTCCGAGTAGGTATTCCGGGAATTTCTAAAGAACAGTCATTTCACTAAAAACTTTTTTTTCGATTTCCTCGATTGATGGAGTAGATTTTTTTAAAAACAATTACTGTAAAACAAAGACGCCATTCTGCTTTTCTTTCACCTCTGTGGCAAACGCTTGACAAATAATATGAAACTGAAATAAAACCGCAAAAAAGAGAAAAAAGCCCACGAAACCGCATAGCAAATCGCCGCTAAGATAATACTTAACAATTGTTCCTCGAACCCGAATGGGCTCTGAGTAAATGGGCTATTGACTCAGAGACCATGAGGGCGAGAGGAATAATTGTTAATTAATAAAATCCAACTAATTGGTCAAAAATATCGAGACTAAATAACTTTAGCTAGCAAAACGCGATTCAGCCGCTATAGTTTTGGCTTTCAAAGGCGGCGCTTTTCGCTACTAGTGGGCTATAACATATAGCCTAGTAGTAGTTCAACCAATCAGAACGCAGCTTTGATAATAGACCACTAGTTGGATTTTACTGAATAGATTTAGCCAGTGTTAAAGGCGAAGCTCTGGTTAATAATACTTGCAAACAAAAAAATTTAATTTAAATCGTGTAATGCTAAACAGGGACGACAATGAAAATGGCTTCAAGGCTAACAGATCTAATAAGAAATAAAAACAAATTGCACGTGCAGCACATTTTTTCTTCTAATTAGCACAAAACAAATTTGCACGTGCAGCACGCTTTGTTTTTTCCCTTTCCTGTTGTTTTGCACGACTACAACGCTGTTTTGTACGACTAAAATGTCAGACTTCCTAGTTACACATTATCTTTATGGAGGAATTTTCGTATGTGCGTACCTAATATTTTGTTTCCTGTGTTCTTGTTCGCTTTTATTTTCCACTGCCGCTCATTTTCACCTTGCTGGCCGCTCCTTGCTGGCCACTAGCATTTGTCATTTTCTCATTGCCGCTTTGAATTTCCATGTTTTTCTTCCAACGAAATTCGTCTTCTTTGTTTTCAATAACTCGCTCTAGCTCTTTCTCTGTGATCCACGTGAGTGTAAACATAAAAAATAACGCCGAAAAAGACACGACTTTGTCGTTGTTTTTTCTTTCTAAAAGCCCGGGCGGCCATGTTAAAACCTTGAGTTGCATTTGGGTTGCCATACTTGTTGATTGAGTTATTTTACATTGGTATGCCTGTGGTGCGGACGGACGGTCGGTGTACGGTCACGTGATTACGAAATTTTCTCGGATGGGTAGATTACCACATTTCCTTAGCTATGGGGCTCCACCCTCGCGCACTGCGCGTGGAGCTCCGCTAAAAACGGAATGCACCTCTTGGACCTTACTTGATGGCGCTGTTAACCAGACCGGCTCACCTATCGTCTTCGTGCCTCGCGGCACATAAGGGGTGCTTTCCATTAAACAAACCTGTGGAAGGTCAATACCAGAGTTTAATTTGCCTATTATTGTCGGGGCACTTGGGACAATCCCAAAATGATTAGTTGGCAGAGGTGAATCTTGATGTGGCTCAGATTCATTCCATTCCTTATTATAAAGGAACAGCACGAATCCTCCGACGGGTTCTCGAGTACTAAGGTAGTCTGCTACACAGCCGTTTTTAGTGTCGTCACGCAACGCTCCTCCCCACAAACGGCTGCTGAGAACCGAACTACATTCCGGAGGAGAGTTGCGTGACGACACTAAAAACGGCTGTGTAGCACACTGGTACTAAGGTTGTAGGATGTGACTTGTACCGGGAACTGGTTAACAGTTGAACACTGAGAGTATATCTAGCCGAATTTTTGAAAGCGTGCTTCCAAAAGGCCCAGAATATTCGCACAGAAACCTGGCCAAAGCAGGGTTTCTGTTGACTGCGGTACGAATTTTCATAGGGGGTTTGCTTTCTTGGTTGGTCTCATCGTTAAGCTAACTTGCCATAGGGTGGGAAGGGGCCTCCATGTCAATCCCTAGGGGGGTAAGGGGGTGGGGGGGAGGGGTAGCGTGCTGCAAGAGTCGTATGGTTAGTTAGTCTCTCTGGAGAATCAGTTCACTGATCATGTGTCTGCTTTACGTTGGTCATGCCAAATTCTTTAAATTTTTCAGGCCGATTGGCCAGGGAGAGGGTTCACCTCACCCGTGTGCTCGGCTGCAAGGCCGTGTCAGGTCAGGTGGGGGTGTTGGTGATGTGGCCCTGAATTCTCTGTTTCGGGCTAGCTTAAACCTCATGCTGCCTCTGACATGTAGAGCCTTAAAGGAGCTAAATATGGCCAGGTTGAGAGTGTCTCTTTGATAGACTTAAATGTTTCTTTGCTAATCAGATGGGAGTCACCTTAGAAGGCTTATGGGTAAGAGCTGAGTTTCTGTACAATATTTCCCTTATTTAAGCCAAGTTAAACTGTATGACCTAGAATAGCCAGCTGGTGCGATTTTCATAAATTCGGCTAAATAATAATAATAATAATAATAATAATAATAATAATAATAATGATAATGTCCATTTGACACCCGGGTGAAAGACAAAGAGAAAGAGAAAACTGAGAACTACGAAGACCTGAAGCGGACTTGAAACGGATCTGGAAATTGGCAGGGCATAGTAGTTAATTGGTGCATTAGGAACTGTCTCGAAAGACATAGAAAAGTGGTTAGCAGAGATTGGTGTCAAATGTCGTTTACAGTCTTTGCAGAGAACGTGCTTACTGGGTACAGCCAAAATCCTTCGCAAAGTCTTGGACAACTAAAGTCACGGGCGGTAAGTGACTTGATGTTTAAGGAGGACTCCGCCCAAGCCTGTGTTTACGGAGGATAATAATAATAATAATAATAATAATTATTATTATTATTATTATTATTATTATTATTATCATCATTATTATTATAAAATTATTTTTTTAAAAAAATCATTATTGTTATTATTATTATTATAGGCCATCATTGAGGAAGATAAAAGAAGAAAAGAAACCTATCAGCAGCCTAGTTAAATTACAAAAAGGAGTTTAACTCTGTGCCCATGACCTACAATGAGGGACAAAAGTGTTGACACACTTCCATAAAATGGCCCCTTTTTGCATAGTGGATATACTTATCCCCTTCCCCTGTCTACCCCAACCACTTCCCCCCAAAGTCAATGTTGAATTTTGGACCCTCAAGTCTTTTTTTTACTTCAGACAACATTGATTCGGGGGGTGAGGGGATTTACGGCGTTTAAAAAGAATGAAATAATAAATGAATTAAATATTTGTTAAAAGCACCCGTTTTAAACAAGTGTGTCAACTACTTTTGTCCCTGATTGTAGATATTAAAAAGCCTTGACATCTATAGAGGCAAATTTCAAAGTGGTCCTCTTCCTATTCTCCTCTTCTGTATTGCTCTTGTTCCGCTATCCTCTCTTCTCAACAGCAACAGTTGTGGTTACACTACAAAAACATCTGCTATCAATCACCTATTCTACATGGATGACCTGAAAACATTTGGAAACAAGAACGCTCTTAAAAACGTAAAATCTCGCTTGCTTAGAGATAAAATAGGAAATACGAAGCTCTAAAAGCGTTGACTTGACTCGACCTTGCCTGGAAATAAGATAAGAAATGAGGAGGCAATCAAGTTTTAAGGAGCCTGTGTCGGGCGTGGAAGCCATAGGGACCACACGGAGAAGGAGAAAAAAAATAGAATTTAAAGTTCATAAAAAATACGATTCCACGTTTTTCTTTACCATTGATTCTTGTTAGATTTGTTATTTTTGCGATTTTTGCGATATTTGTAAGTGATTTTCTTACATAATTTTTTCTCAATTTGCGACAATTGCGAAAAAATTTGCTAGCAAATTTTTGCTAACAAGATCGATCCTGGACATAAGTGTTTTTCGCTTACGTCTATGTTATCCCTTTGACGAAATAATTTAATTTTTGAAAAATCTATGTATTTTTCTGTAATTCCAGATGATTCACAGGATCTTTTGAGATCATGACACTAGTCGTTCTGTTTTTTCTACGAAATACTTTTTTGACGTCCTTGATGTTACAGATCATACCTGTTGAAGAAAAGTAAAAAACGAAAAAGACAGAAAAAAAATATTCAGGACACATTTATAGTTGTATTATCTGTCTTAAAATTTGTGCTTGGTAACGTAGACAAAGAATGTTTAAGAGCGGCTCCGCGTAATTAACTGGGCTGCCTGTGGCGCATACCAGTTTATAGAATGAGTTACATTTTTTTCTCGGGGGGGGGGAGGGGGGTGTATTTCTGGGAAGTCGTAGTGGGGGTGCACCGTCCGGCTCTCCTAATCTTTCACTATTTCAGAACAATATCTATAAAGTTAATGTAAGAGAGTACTCCCCCGGGATTTATGTCGTGA
This sequence comes from Porites lutea, assembly GCF_958299795.1. Taxonomy (NCBI): domain Eukaryota; kingdom Metazoa; phylum Cnidaria; class Anthozoa; order Scleractinia; family Poritidae; genus Porites; species Porites lutea. The sequence goes on along the minus strand of NC_133213.1, from coordinate 11,759,190 downwards.
AAACGGACAACTTTAAACTCTATGATGGCTTGACAAGAAGTACTTAACCATGTCAAGCGAAGACAGCCATTAAATGACGAAGTGTTTGAAGCTAGCGTACTGCGCTTTTTCATCGTCTCTTTCAAAAGATTCTACGATGAGTACCTTGTGGGGTTTTTCACTATTTCTTGAAGTTTAAGCCTTTGGATGACTTTTTCCCTTCCAAAACGTGATTGCAAATCTCTCTGTGTTTGTGGCTAGAGTGTGTGTGTGTGTGTGTACATCCATTGAATAAAGACGTCTCTCAAGCTATCATTGACACTCTTTTATCAGTGACAGCCAATGTCTCCTTTTATTTTATTGCGATTCTTGCTTTGCGTGTGAAAGGTCATTCCTTACAGGAAAGGAATGCCCTGGGGAATGTGCTCACTGTAGATCACCACGTCAAAGAAATATATAAATAAATATACATATATTCACAAGGACAGTTAGAAAGGCTTTATAACGCAATATCAGACAAAAACAAAACTTAAATTTAATTTGCATTGTTAGTTTTAAGAACCAGAATTGACAGCGTTTTCTAACCTGTAGAACAATAATTTTTGGAATTTCCGGTTAGGTCATATTAGTCACAATATATTTTTTGGTGGTGGTGGGGGAGGGGTGCCAGAAAATAACACTTATTGTCTCTTGGTTAGAATGGCTCACTTGCTTATTTTTATTCATAATGGTGGAATTTGAAAAGGTACTATACAGCCCCGACTTAAAAATGGTACTTATTTTCTTGCTACGAAAGTGTTCCAAAAGGGTACAGGTTCAAATGAGTAAATGTTTAACTATCACACATGAGATGCTATGTCACGCAATCGTCGTCGACAAGCCTGGTGGCCTGAGTGTATGCAGCCAACCTCTCCCCCAGGAAAATTTTCAGCTCAGTTAAAATAGCCTTTTGGCGATTCTTGTTATCAGCTAGACGTGGAAATAGCCAGAAAATGACCTGGCCTCAAACTCAGCCAAAATAAAGCCCTGTGAGCACTAGTTACAAATTGTTGGTGTAAGTCCAATCGATTGAACAAAATTTTTTTAAGGAATTATTTTTTTCTCGAGACCTCTAAAGCCGTCGACATATTCGCTTTTCCCCCGCTTAACGTCAATTAGACGTTTTGGTCAGACCCCCTCCCTCCCCCCCCCCCCCTCCTTAACGTCCACTTGAAATTATGCTGCCCCCCAGAATACTCCCCCCCTGACATGCACTTACGTAAAGATGTCAACGGTACCAACATAATATCATAGGTGACGAATTACTCCTTAATTTTGGCGCGAAATTTCAGCGTTAATTTGTAATTTCACATGTGAAATTACTACATTGCCATGGCAACCCTTCCGTACGTCTCAGTGTCAAGATGACGACGAAGTTTTAAAATGCCGTGAATGAAGATGTCAGGGCACATAAAGACGCTTTAGAAAACCTGAACACACAAGAGAACATCAAGAAGGATTCTTACAGGTATTTTTCCGAAAAAGTCTAAAAACTTCTGAACTTTATAATAGTAGAACAGATATGTGCTTCAATTGTTCACTTTCTGTTAAAAGCATGAAATTTGGCATGATGATAGTTTTCAAGGCCCTAAAAAAGATAGGATATGGTGCCATCGCCAAAAAGTCCATTAAGTGTGAAAAATAAGAGTTTTAAAATGGCGGCCATTTTGAACCGGAAGTGAAATTAACATTTTCTTTAAACGTCCGAATTTTAGCAACTTGGATAAGAAAATTTCAGCAAATGCCTAAGGTAGCTGTTTTTTTTATTTAGAGAGATATTATTTTAACGCAAATTGTCTAAAAAAGTAGAATAGACATGATATGAGTGGCCGCCAGCTAGACCGGAAGTAAAACTACCAGAGTCGGAACTTTTAAGGAATGAGCCTAAACTTCTGTTGTGCCTGCTAATTTTCTTTACTTTAATATTTTCTTTAAATCTAATGTATACACTCAATTTAGTGTTTTCATCATATATAATCCATTACGTACTAAACTTGAGCCTACTTTGGCTATGATACAGAATATCGGAGAAGAACAGATGATATCTCGGTGACCTAATGACTTGATACTTCATGCAGACGAGTGCTTGTAATCGAAAAAAAGAGTTTGTGATTTACCTTTCACGATTGTTACTCTTCTGGGCATAACCCTTCTTACGCGAGCGTACTTGATTAGTTCCACCCTCAACTTTGTAATTACTGACAGTGGTGTGCAGGAGAGTCGCCACTCGCCTCTTAGAGATATCCAGCCCCAATCTTGCAGACTAGGAACCGACATGCTTGGAACCAGTGCCTGCTGACTCCATATTAGGCCAGCATGGTTCGCCGTGCCCTTGAAATGTTTAAGTAATGCAGGCCGCCGGGTCAAAGAAACTACCTTTGGCTTCGTCAGTTGACAGTAAAGAACTACTTTTTCTATCGCATAGAAGAACGTGTAAGCGAAAGCAACTCCGATTATTTCTGGAAGTGACCGGAAGTATTCACCTTGTCACATCCTGTGAATGCATGGAACGGAGAAAGTGCAAGTGCAGCCTTTTTAGTAAATACGTTAGCAATCTCGTAGGTTGCAAGGTAGCGTCGATGTACATTAGTACCAAATATATGATAGGGAAGGTAACTTGGCTTCATGGTAAAGAAGCTTCATGGGTAGTTAGAATGGAGAGTGGACTCAACGAAAATGTCTTGGACACAAAGAACATAGAGACTTAAAAGAAGGGAATCTGCTTTCTAGCTTTCTAGCGAATTGACTTCAAACGATGCAGGGAAAAGACTGGACATCTGGCCCTAGACGACATGCGTTGCTCAATATGCAAGGAATCTAAAATGCACCTGCTTGTTTCGATCTTTACAAAAGAACTAGCTTTTTCCAGTATCTTAGTATAGTTCCTGATACACGTTTACCCCAGGTCTTAGTCTTCAAGCTGTTCTCGGCGCGACATATTTGTCACATACTATATCCAAGAGAATACGTTTTACATGCTCTGTGGATTAACGTAAGTGATGCACATTCGGAAAACGGTTTTTCCTTATTTTCTTGCATGTGGACTTTAACATGATAATCAGTGCTGCTAAGTCCATGATAATTAAATGACATGGGAGTTACATTGAACTCTCACTTCTGTTAAGAGAGGCGCACATTCACTTGATAGTGAAATACAGCTGAATTAAGTAATGATCCAGGTAAGAAGGAGGCAATTTGTTTTGTTGTGGCGCAATACACTTTCCTCACATAGAAATGTTTTCAATTTTACGCAGAGAATGCATAAATCCACAGAAAGGCTGTTTAAGAAAGACAATGTGTTTAAACTCCACTTTTAAAGGGTGTATTTTTGAGTTAAAACATTTCGACCAATCACAAGAGTTGCAAACAATGACCAAGAAATGTTCACAATTTTACATGATCCGCACATACGATTTCTGTGTTACTTTGACTCAGACGAGATTGTGTTATAAGGAAGTTGGATAGAAAAAAAGGGGATTAATATACATGCTGCTTTGCGAAGATTTCGTGAAATTTGATGTTTAAACCAATCAGAACCTTAGTAGAGACAATAGTAAAGTTAGCACCTTTTTGCATTCCGACGTGTTCACTGCGTTTTGGTCCTTTCCTTCATATCTGGACCATTACTTAAACCGCCGCCCGGTTAGCTCCAGGTGGATGTAAACACCGGTCTACTGAGTGGGAAGCCGCGGTTTCAAACCCCGGCCGGACCAATCGTCGATCAGGATTTTTAAATAACTGACGTAAAGTGCTTTCCGATGTCATCTGTAAACGGTCACACTTTCTAGTCTTCTTGGAATTAAAAAAAAACCTGTAGGCCCGGTCTCACGGTCCTTGTTCATATAAAATGCTGTGGTGAGTTAAAGAACCTATACACTGTTTGTAAAGAGTAGGCTGAGTAGGCTGAGTAGGGAACCCATTTACCCATTTTTCCAAACGAATTTCCCGGAAGGTTCTTGAAAATGGTAAATTTTGAAATGAGTAGACGTTATCGTGAAAGCAATTTCAATCCAATATGTACATGCACAGTGTTATTTGTACTCCTCAATAACACAAAATGGTGGAGCTATTATACTTCAAATTACTTTGAAAGCAGTAAAGCATTCTGCATTCTAATTAATAGTGGATCAACTCTTTTACAAATTCTTCAAACTGGTCTCTATACATTTCCCTAAAAGGATAAGTTGAGAGAATTTGATAAAAGATCAAAGTATTTTCTCTTAAGTGATAATTTTGTTAATTCTTAAACCTAATCTCTTGACCTTGTATCAGGGGATATTGTGAGTCAGAAGAAAATTGATGTTGGTCACTATTGGGACTTAAAGGGTTAAAACAAGTAAAAAGAAATCATTTGTTTTTTGCTTGTTTAATTTGTTCGTATGTTTGGCCTTTCCTATGCTTAAAAATGTGAATCATTGTTTCACATTTTTTTTAATTCACTACCGAAATGAATTGCTTTGAGTGAGTTGCATTTTCCATTTTATCCCACTTTTACCTCCGGTTCTTTCATTTAAACCGCTAATTTGTAACACGGTTGACTTTTTCATATGACATAAAAATCCGGCAAAACATAGAACAAGCAATTTTGTCGTCATTTTGACCTTAACATGCTAAATTTCGTGTACTTTCGCTTAGGTGATGTTTACTTCCGGTCAAAATGGCGGCCATTTTAGTAATACTCCAAAAACCGGTTTAACAGGAAAAATTTGCGATGGCACCATATCACATATTAATAGCCACGATTAATTTATATAATAAACAATCTCATCGTTATTTTGGTGTAAAAAAGTGCTTAATTTTGTGTACTTTCGGTTAGATGATATTTACTTCCGGTCAAAATGGCGGCCAGTTTAATTTTCACTCCAAAAACCAGTTAAACAGGAAAAATTTGCGATGGCACCATATCACATATTAATAGTCATAATTAGTTCTGTCATTCCTGAAAATTTGGTGCTTTTAACAAAAAGTGAGCAATCCGGCCCCAAATCTGCACATATCTGCCCCACTATAAGCCAAATTTAAGGTCTAAACATTTGAGAGAGTGGAGTTCTCGATACGATCCAGGATAAACATGTCAAAAATCCAAGATTGCTAACGTAATTCGTCACCCATGATATTAATAGGTAATCAAATGGTATACTCGTGAAATTAGGGAATAATTTCACTTGCGTTTTGTCCAAATCCTAATAATTTCCCGAGTCTTTTCACTCGTCACCATTTATTACACATACTAATTTACTGCTTTTAAAACATGGTAGAAACTTCATATTTTAGTATAGAGTTTAAAAGATCACAATGTACAACGTACAATTTGCTAGTAGTTAGGGAAAGAGTTTAAGAGATCAAAAGTTACACTCCCTTCTTTAATTGGTCCTGCCTTCTATTGAATAATGTCACGAGCGCCGTTCCACACATGACATACGATTTTAATATGAAAATGCATTAGATTGCTTTTGTCCAAAGATGCCCCGCACTAACGTCCACTGCCTTACCCCCTCCCGCCTATACGTCCAGTTGACTTCAAACATTAACCACACAGGACTGCAAAGAACCGCAAAGGAATATGCCAAAGAACGTAGGATCTATAAAGAGCTGATCAGCAAAAATGACAAGTAGAGAGAGAGAGTTATTTATTTCACTGTTTAATTTAAACAGTTTTTTATAAGTAATGTATAACCTCCACCCACTTGTAACCGCTCTGTGGTAGGACAGCAAGTGGTAACGTTTGCGCATGCGTCAAACTTGCTGGGGAGCACTTGTTGACGGGAAATCGTAATGGCCGAAACCCGTTCTGAAGCACTTTCAAGGGAGATTTTTTTGCATACCCAATCGACAACAGACATGTCTTATATATTGGATACTTTGGCTAAGCCGTGTTGAAGTGTCATGTATGGGAGAAGGACCATTTAGGTTCTTAATTTTCGTCCATTTGGCTCCTCTGATGAAGCAGATAAAGCGTTCACGAGGTCGTTTGTTGTGATATGTTGATTTGTTGACATTCAAGCCGTCACGGATTTCTGGGTTATCGTCCACGATCTGCAGAGCTGCCTAACATTTAGGTAAGATATACCCCTTGATTTACTTTGTGAAATGTGGAGCAGCATCATCGAATGTTATGTGTTAAAATTATAGCAGCCTGAATTCAACGTAATTTATGTGACCCTGGTATTTTTGTAGTATTTGACCCTGACCGTACAGCGAGATCCAGTGATATATCCCACACAAGCGACTAAACAGGTTAAACTTCTCTTTCGGTCACTCCGTATTTTCACTTTTAATGGTTAATTCAAAGGGGGGAAGTTCGAGTATTTTGATACTATTTAGCGGCATGAAATCAATAAGCAAATTTCCTACTCTTACAAGTAAGGCCATAGTCGGATGTTTCCTTCCATTTTCGAAAATTTGCTTTTCTGGTTTACATTGGTGCTCTATGGCGATTATTTGTTCTCAGAGATAAAGAGATCGAGGCGGTGGATTGTGAAATATTATTTGCTAAAACTTCGTTAAAGATGGACAAATTTTTCTTGTCCTTTTCAACCTTGTTTTTAGATTTTTCGTTAACATGTAAAAGTATATCCCAACAAAACTTATTTGTAAGAGCATTGTTTCGGAACACTCTTTCATTCTTGAATGTTTGATTTTGCATCCAAGGGGGGGAACACTGATAATCATGCACTGTAAGCTCTCAGATTCACTGACCAGAACCCTCACCATTTGGAAGATTATTTTATTCTGATAATTATTCAATGATGATTTGTTTATACATACAAAATTGGCGCCTAAAAGAATTGTAATGTTATGCTTAAAATGTTTACTTAATGTCTTGAAACATAACTGAAATCAGTATAAAATATGAAAATACACATATGTGCATTCTTTCCCTGCCCTACTATAAAAGTGATTTAATAAGTGTGATTTAATGCATTTTCATATGACCATTACAATGTTACTCCCACTTTGACACTAGCACAAGTTCAAGCACAAAACAATTCTTGCCCTTGTTCACCTTTGCACTTGCTGGACTGCCATTTCTGTTTGAAGTACAGACACCACTGGACATGAAATCCCTGTATTTGATTCCTTACATTGGCATCCACATAAGAATTAGCTTCATCAGATACAATGTATTTGTACCCTTACAAAAATCATAAATGTTATTATTCCTTTTCTATCCAAAAGATTTCTTTCCTTTTTGAATATAAATTCGTATCCATGACACTTGACAAATCCTGAAAAAATATCTAAAGGGGTATCGCTAGTTGTGGGCAACAACTAAATGCCATAGGGGTAACTTTTCACTCTCCGATAGAAATAGATCTTTTGATACTCTGGGTCTCATATATTCAGTGTTTGTGCACATGAATTTAGGAGCACTTGGCTTGCCAATGTCGGTTTGGCTGTGTATACACTGTAGTAGCGTATATAGTCATATATCATAGGCTGCACAAGTTGCAATTAATTTTATGTAAAATTGCCCCTGAAACAGTCTCATTGATGCTCCTGGTGTCGCAAGATGACAAGTTATGAAAAATTTCATTTGCCTTTTTCCTGTTGCAGGAGCTCCCTATGAGATGCTCAGCACTAAACCTGGGTTCTGTCACTCCATCCATCTGTCAAGGGTCTGTCACTCCATCCTGAACTGGGTCAAATAGCCTTGGTGCCCCAGAAGACACACAGACAAGCTTTAATTTTAATGAGTCATACATTGGCTCACTTGAAGCTACCATAAAGTCAGACTTTATAAATATCAGGCTTTAAGATCCTTATGTTCTCCTCATGTTGAAATTGAATGAAAAGGAAAAGTTAGAGCTAATTTTCTCTCATTTTCAATTTTTTAATCTTAGCCCAGATATGAGCTAGTCAAGGGAGCTAGGCCTTATTAGTTATATCTTAAATAATTAACACATGTGGAGTAGAAAATACCAACAACAAAATTTATGAAAAGCAAAAATGAGTGCGAGCATGGAAGTATCAGAAGCAGAAAGTTCACTTCAATGTCTCAGAGAGAAAATGCAGTTTTAGATATGACTATGATCTTTACTGTTTTAAGTATTTTCACTGTTGTGTGCATATTTGCAATTTTCTAGTATGTAGAAGTGTGGGGAGTAAAGGGAAGGATTTTTCATGGTTAGGGTTACCTCAATAAAAAACATCTGCAATATGAAACATCTTGTACCACACTCCTGTTTTGGCTCATCTAATTCTTTATTTTAGAAGTATAAGGGGCATCTTGGAGTCAAGAGCCTCCATATTACAAAATTCTGCCTACACCCCTGAATAAGTTAAGGCATCGTATAGATTTAATAGATGTCATTTCTTGATTTTGGGTCTTCAGTTTTATATCATCTAGTCAAAAAAGGAAACATACAATTTCATAGCCCTGGGTGGGATATCTTTGAAATTTTATCAGTCGCAGAATTACGGCACTGCACCTGCTTTGGCCACGGGTGGTTAGGATGGGGTATCTCTGAAAAGTAATCACTGGCAGAATCACTGCACTAAGGTTGCACATCTCTGAAAAACAGGGCGTTCCTGAACCATAACTGACGTGAAATCGTACTATTGCAAGGGGATTGTCGCAAGAACTGCAGTTATAACTATATAAACAGACTAGCATTTAGAATTTTTTTTCACAGCGTTTTATTCAAATCGTAAGCGTCGGACGTTTTGTACTCGGTCACAACTTACATGAAGAGATTTTTTCCCAGTTATCCAGTGTTTAATAGAGGAGTTTTGCAGCTGTTACGCAGAACCCTATCGACGTGTCCGCGCGCAAGCCAAAACACGAAACAATAATCACTCATGGACCACAAACCGCGCAAAATTGTGAATGATCTGCGCCTTATTAGCCTTGAGACCAATCTCGCATATTACAAAGAAGACTTTGTCTTATCTGCACTCCACAAAGATAGAACAGATGACTAAGACGATGGTAATTTTTAAAAGAGGCGCCATTTTTCTTTGCCGCATTCGCTGCGATCCAATACCACCACAAACTTCCGTCCAGCGGCTCGCGCATACTCGCAACGTTACCACTTGCTGTTCTGTGGTAGTAGCTAACTCAAAAGCTTGGCTGCTTTCGCTGCTACACACTTTTTCCTCTGTTATGTTTAATTCAATGTATAGTTAGCTCTGTTTTTACTTCTTTTTTTTTCTTATGGTTGTTGTATTGTAATTGAATAAGTGTGAATAAATGAACTTGAACTTGAACTTCATAGGTACCAACCTTTTTCTTGAAAATAGGCCGATCCCTTCTTGTTTGCTTTAAGTCCTCTTCATGATTTTTATTCCCTATTTCGCTCTCGGCTATGGTCAGCAGGTAGAGGAAATATCAAAAAGTTCGAAAACCGGTCACTGTGACATCTTGGAACGGCAAAAAGTGCTAAACCATGGGATAAAACTAGAAAATAACAAAGCGACGCCATCTTGAAAGTTCAGTACTCGGGAGGGACTGGCACTAGTAGTTGACAAGACGACGAATAATAAGGTAAAAGACAGAAACAAACGACTCAGTATAAATAAATGCACACTTCTTATACAAATCACAAACAAACCCTTATCAGCTACTTGCTCCAATATTACTTCTCTGTTTACTACATTACATACATAATCTTACATAATCTAATCTTTTCTTGTGACAACGCCCTGTGAAAAGAGATTCACTGAAAGCAACGTGGTATAGGTAATTTTACAGTTCAGTCCTATCTCACTTCGTTTTATGATAAAAGTCTTTGTTTTTGAAATGAGTAAGGGTGTTCTAGATACAGGGAAACACAGAAACCCCATTTAAGTAGAACACGAAATAGCGAACACCCAGGGATAGTAGATGACAACAGCAAAATAAATAAGGAGTTGTGTTTCATAACTCGGTGCGACACAACGTCACAAGAGGACTAAAAAAAAAAAGGAAGTTTATAATTTGCCAGTATCAGTATACTATTCAAGTAAATTTGCGTTAGCCTATCTGTTATGATGACCACGACATTATTTGTGGTCTTAAAAAGCAAGGAAAAAAATTACAAGGAAAGTTTAAGATCTTGATCGGCTATGCATGCGTTTCGGGTAGTTATCGCTGTTATCGAAGGGCCCGTTGGTCTTACACACAGAGGTCATAATGTTTCTTCATTTGAGGCCCTTATAACCGGTTTTCATTTTTCTCAAAACGTTTATACTGCGTTAAAGTACTCCTTCGGACCGATTTAAGCCCGGAACTACTAATCTGGAAACTGGAGCTCAGTAGTATAGTAGGGACGGGTTACTCCTTTTTTTGCGGGGGAATCTCATTAACTTGTGGGGGAATACATTAACGCAGATGGCGTCATAACCTTTAGTCTTTATCTCATAAATAAAATGCGCAGGAATCTCATTAAGATTAGGTCGTGTGCTATTTTTAGTTGGTTTAACCGGTTTTACAGTTTTTTTTAGAAACTTTAAGGTCTATAATTTTGATTGGTTAATTAGAAAATAAGAAACCGTTGTATACAGGTTCTGCGAATTAGTGCACAATAGCTTTTGCGCACTAATAGCCCACGTTCGATATTTTAAAATTCTAACATGACTCAGAGGCTTTAGGGGCAAAGTTGCAAATTTTCACGACTCCATTGTCTCGCAATTCCCAGACGAGACTCGAGCACAAAGAAAACCAAACCTTACCAAATATAGAAAATTGAGCAGAAAGCCTCGGAGTCATGTTAGAATTTTAATATATCTAACGTGGGCTATTCGCAAGCTAGACGGTCTATACCAATGGTCCAGGCTATGCGTGCGTGGGCCGGCTGCATCGCAGGCTATGAGCTGAAAGTTATGAGCGGAAAGTGTTGGGGATTTTTCCCATTATTGGGAAATGGTTGGGACAACATTTTCCTCTCATGGGAAACGATTGGTAAAAGTTTGGGTTTATTTTTCCCAATGCTGGGTTCACTTTGGGAAATGAAGCAAAATATTTTTTAAAATACCAATGTTGGGAATCCAATGCGTTTTCTCCCCAGAGAATGGGAAAATGATGGGACTATTTTTTCACAAGTTGGGAAATATTTCAACATGTTATTCCCAATTTTGGGAAATGCAAGGGACAAGAAATCCCCACCTTGGGAAAGGGTTGGTTAAAAGTTAGGGTTACGTTTTCCCGATACCGTGGTTAGTTTGGGAAAATATGCAATACAGATTCCAAGATCCCAACATTGGGAAACCAATGGGTTTATTTCCCAAAATATGGGAAAATAATGGGGCTATTTTTCCACAAGTTGGGTAATATTGCAGCATGTTATTCCCAATTTTGGAAAATGAAAGGGACAAGAAATACCCACCTTGGAAAAGGGTTTGATTAAATCTAGATTTTTTATTCTTATGACTATTATATTGGGTGGGAAAGAATGCAATAATCTTGTTTTAGCATTACAATGTAAGGGTTAGGACAATTATTATATTCTTTTATGGGAAATATTGAATAAATTCCAATACAAAAACAGAAAAGGATTAAGAATAATAGCGGAGCTCTCGCGGGCGAAGCGCGCGCGCAGCGGAGCACCATGGGTAACAAAATTTGGTAAACTATCCATCCGAGAAAATTTGGTTTTGACGTAGAGTACGCCCACCCGTACACACACTTCATTTAAGCCGATGTCAAATGTCACAATAGATCTTGCACAACTTGACTAGCCTTTCAGTTATGTAAGCCATCCGTATGAGTACGATTAGATAGACAGCTGTCAAAATCAGACATCCACTGACAATTATCACATGACCATCTCGCGGGCTCAGATGAAAGACCAGTCGTTTTGCCCCTACATATAAGCTGATATAATATGTCACACTAACCAATTCAACATAAAAACGCCGGGCAAGGCTGTCAGTTGGCTGACAGTCGTTTAAAGTTATATTGGTAAGCCCAGTTAAGGTAATTGACAGCTGTCAAAATGGGACATGTGCAGACCACTATCAGAAAACTAATAACGTGGGCTCAGGTTCGCTGAGGTACACGATCTGGCCTTTTCCACTACAAGCCGGACGGATATGCCTTACTCACACTCGTAGTCTGTTAATTCGAATATTCACCATTCTAATGAAGGTTAATTGACAGCTGTCAAACTAGAGTATACGCTGACCATCATCACCTGAGTGTATCGCGAGCTCATTTTTTTATCCATTGAGTTCACGTAGTGTTTAAAGTTTTGCGCTGATATTTTATTTGATCACGGGCTCAATTCGAAACCCCATAGCTTAGGAAATCTATCCATCCTAGAAAATTCGGCAATCACGTGACCTTACACCGACTACCCGACCTTCCGTCCGTCCGCACCACAGGCATCCCAATATTTAATCTCACACTTTCTAGCTAATTTGGGAGCCTGCAACCTGATACTGTACATCCATGTTTTGATTAATTGACAGCTGTCAAAATAGTGTTTCTGCTGACCAGTATCGCCTGACCGTATCGCGGGCTCAGGTATCGACCCACTGAGTTCGAGTGTTTTTTGAAGGTATCCGCTGACAAGTTGCTACTTTTCAAATGATCGCAAGCTCAAGTTCAATTTTTTTAAAATGCATATGAAATAAGTCGTGTTTATGAGCCGCATTTTTAAAATTTTGATTTCGAACTGACTTCGGCCGCCAAAATTCAACCCGCTTTTACATGCAGGCTAGGCAATCGCTGTTGACTTTTCTCACTGTCACGCGTTGATCACGTTCTGTGTCCAACTTTTATGTTCTGATTGGTCAAAATTTGACAGGTGAGTTCATGCGGAAAATTCATACAGCGTCTGGAAACTTGCTTACTGATAGCTGGAGCTGACAGAGTTTTGTGTCATCTTGTGATGTTTTAAACTGTCTTTTTCTACCTGGTGTGCAAAATGAAATACAGCTGCTATCAACATTGTTCTGTAATTCATGGCTGGTCTGTTTATTGCGCTTTATGTTGACAAATGCACCAGTTGTCAATAAAGTCATTGGAAATTCGATTTCGGATGGCATCGTTTTCAAGAATGAGCTTAGCCACTTGCCCTTGCTTGAGGCGTAAGAGGGTTGAAAAGTCTCCAGCGATTCTGGAACACTTGATGACCTTCAGAAGCAGCGTCTCGACTGGTAAGCCTGAGCAATTATTGTCTTTGATGTGTTTTTTTTTTCGGTTTCCTGAAGTCGAGCGTATGGTTTATGCGGCTTAAGTTTATACACGAGCAATGATCTAACCTACAATAGTACCAGGTTTAAAAAGCCTTTAGACGTTTTTTGACCGCAATTTCAAAGAAAAGGTTCCGAAGATTATTTAGTTATGATTTTGGCTATAAACAGAAAGCTCTGAGCGATTTTCTTGCTTTGAGTTCATCTTGAAAAAGAGCAAAACACCGGGAAGCCGCGGCTTAAAACATAAAAAAGTTTATGCTTACCTGACTCATGATTTTCAGAGACACTTTACTCTCAATACCTCTCTTCGTGAATGAAAATTATTGTCTCTGTACATGTTTCACCGAATTATATTTATTTTATTGATTGTTAGTAGTCCCTTCCGCAATTTTTATCGCTGCACCGGTTGTTTCCAGTCGAACATAAACATCGCATGCAGGAATATTCAAAACGCCGCGCGTAAATATAAAACGCTTTTAAATATTACACATAACAAAACCATACACAGTTTAATAAATAAAGGGAAATAAAACCTAGACATAAACAATTTCTCTATCATGTTGAAGCGTAAATGGTAACTCAATTAATCGCACTGCAAATTTGCGTGTCAAAAGTGAGAACCCGTCCGGCTGGCCGAAAAGGTGATTTTGGGAATTTTTTTATCGTTTTCACTTAAAGCCCATAATTATTACCCTGCATATCACATAGGACCAGATTTTTCTAACGGAAAAGTCCCGCATTATGGAATTCTTTTCATGAAAACGTCTTATAATTCAATGCTATAATTTGTAGTGTAAATTGTCTTGCAAAATTGTGAAAAACTGCAGAATTATAGGGCAAAAAAGAACAAATTCTGTCCGAGGTCTGTATGATAAAAAACGGGCCTCATAGTACTGTTTACCTGAGACGTGTTGAGAAAACAGCTAATGCACATACAATACACGAATAGGTCTATTTGTTTTCCAGGCCTAATCTACTGTGATCGAACATGATTGCTATTTTTGGGTGTACAAATAAGACTATTAACTCGATGTAAAATTTGTTTCACTCTTGGACTGTCAAATTATTTTTCTCTAAAATCACTTAGCCTTAATTTGCCTCAAAAGTCACATGAATGTGCCCTATCTGTGGATTACAAGTTTATTGTTTGATTTAAATTATGAATTTATTAACGGGAGCTTCGCTTTTAGCCCTGGCTAAATCTATATATTATTTTTCATACACATAATGTTTGGTAACTAGTAAATCTTCCCAAATGTTGAATTTAGTCTTGAAAGAAATGACAGATTGCTCTTGAAATACCAACATACATAGTGTACAAATAATGTTTAAAAAGTTTAATTTTCCAAACATCATATCTGCTAAGTTAAGAACAAAACAGTTAAAGTTGCATTGGCTTATTAGAAAACCAAAAGTATGGTAATTCAGTGCATGCACTTGATCACATGCAGCCGCTTCAATATAATTAACTCTGAATGATCCCACTAGGTGCATAACTCTTCTCGATATCAAGGTGTCTTCTGTTGAGAGCTGAAATTTCCCCAGTTACTCGAGTCCAATCTGATTAATGAGATTGCTTTGCATGGAGTTTTCGGCGAACTACATTTTTCGCCGCATCTGTGAATAGGCCCGCTGCCTTTTTTCAAAGGTTCCCTCACCTCGGAGAACAGTGCAATATTTTCTTCTCACTGCTTTACTCTTCGCGAGCGTCGGCATAGTGCATTTAACTCTGAAACGGACCACAAGTTAAAGCTTTCAAAGACAGACAATCTTCTCCATCGTGCCGTCGAATTGCCGCCATGTTTGGTACTTGAACTGGCGTCCAGGCCTCCGCTTAGTGACGCGCGATCACGTGCGGCTTTTGAACCAATAGAAATGTGTACAAGATTAGTTTTCTTGGTTCAAATCTTTAGGCGGACTTCTGTGAAGTACAACAGTGGTTTGCAAACGGATTGTCTTTATAATGAATGCATCCAAAGATTTTAACACAAAATATTCACCTGTGAGGTTGGTTACATTTGTCTTGTTTCAAAATCGTTTTCTATTAAACAATGACTCAGCTGGATCGCGCATTAAAGAAGAAGGTATGTGTGGAAACTCGTGTTTGGTTGCTCCGTTGAGATCGTACGAGGCTCGATCGTCTCTTGTCGGGTGCTATTTGTTCGTTTTTATAGATGAAGTTTCCACCTTTTTTGTTTATACAGATGACTGTGGTCTTTGCTGCAAATCGTCCACGGAATCCTTTAGAAGAATCATATTCTGGCGGAATATTGAAATCGAAGACTTCGATGTATTAGAGGAAATATAAGAATGTTCTGACATGTCCCCTATGTAAAAACTTTACAAGAGACTGGTTCATTTATTATAATTATGACTTGACGCTGTTTTTTCCCAGGTAGGACCTAGCTATAACTAAATACCATAGTGGTTCTGATATAAATGTTGCTGCTCTTAACCATGAAAATGAAGTTAAGGGACATTTGATGTGTTCATAAAGGAATTGAGCTGTTTGATGAATGTATGGAATAGCCTTCGACAATATGACTCTAGCTGCATAACTGCATTACTCTATGATTGGTGAATGAACTTAAATTAAACAGTTTAATATATTTTTATGATACAGTTTTCAATGATATTGTATTTTTGGACGTTATATTTACATATAAAGAGATACAGATTAAATACCTCTTTAGTAACAATCAACCAGTTTGAAGTGACACCTGCATTGTCTTTTAAAATAAATGTTACTGTTAACAATATTAATATTGTCGAACCTTTTTTGTGTGTTTTACAACTGGACCAATATTTTTAAAGGCTGCTTGATTGATTACAATTACATTCATAAGTCCATAAGTCAGGAAATATGTGGGCCAATGTTATCCCATTATTGAAGATCAACTGGGGCAATAAAAACCCATCTTTTGAGTGTCACTATCCCAATATATTCCCATACCTCGGGTTTAAATTGGTCCAATACTATCCCTTTAATGGGATAAAAGTGGACCAATGTTATACCACTAATTGGGGATTACCTGGGGCAATAAAAACCCAAGGTTGGGGTATTACTGTTCCAATATAATTCCTACATTGGGTTTCAGATGGCCCAGTATTAACCCATTATTGGGGTTCAACTGGGACAATTGAATCACATTTTTGGGGTTTTTGTGGGTTGGTAAAATCCCATTAATGGGATAAATATGAGACGCGAAAACTCCATTCCTGGGTTAAAGTTGGTACAGTAAAATCCCAATTTGCGGGTTTTTATTGGGTTTACTTGAACCCAATATTGGTTTTGGTAGCATTTTCCCAATTTGGGAAATTACAACCAAAACCCAAGAAAACCCCACGAATTTCCTGTTTTTTTGCCACTTTGGGAATCACCAAAAATTCCCTGTGAATGTAATGTTACAAATTAAAATGTCTCTGAAAGCAAAGCTGAAAGCTATAAAACCACTCACAATTTCTTTTTTTTGGGAAGATGGTCGATCAAACAGCTTATTACAAACTTATAAACTTGTAGTATCAAAAGAAATATAGACTTTGAAAAATAGAATCCCTGTCATGGAAAGAACCGAAGCTGAAATGGTTGCTTTGATAATATTAACTCGGTAATGACATACACGAGTCAGCAATGGAAGCGTTTTTAGCACTTATTCGCTACAATGAGATAAAAATCAAAAGGTAACAGTTACATATGTGTCTATTATCCGATATTCAAGCGGTAAGAAATATGTGGAAGGTTTTCCAGAGCAATTTTTAAATTGTTTGCGTAGGTATGTAGGGAAACATGTTGCCTCGTAAATTGATTTAGGTGGCAAAATGGTCTTAACGTTTCCGTTTCTCTACGGGACACTTTTTGCGGGCCGCGGAAAAAATTTTCACACAACAAAGTATAAAGGATGTGCTTTAAGACCATACTAGTTTTCTATGTACCAGTGGGCTTTTCTTGGGGTAGAAGTAAGCGAAAATTAGCCTAGTCGCTCAAGTGCTTCAAGTGGGGTAACTAAAACGGCCAGAAACAAGACTATTTTGACAGCTTTTTAAAGTAATCTAGTGTTTTAGAAAGAGCAAGTGAAGTGCTATGAAATGTCAAAAGTACATTGCTAGATGTCACCACGTTTACCAGCACGAGCGAAACGAAAATGCATCATTTTTGTCAATTTTCAAAGGCGGCGGCAGGCCAAAATGGCGATTTTTAAACTTTCCTCGATTTTGAAAAAACTCGAGCGCTTTGGGATCTTGTAATTGTATTTTCGAAAATAACTCACTAAAGGCTTTATTTGGGCAAAATATGAAGAAAGTGAAAATTTTGAAACTGTCGCCGGATTCTCGATATTTACAGAAACTGGCTCTTAATAACGTCTTATTTTTACTATCTTTCCTTATACAGTCGACTCCCGATAACTCGAACCTTCAGGGAAATCGAAAAAAGGTTCGAGTTATTGGGAGTTCGAAGAAAATAGCCGAGAGTAAGGTAAAAAACAGTTTTTACTGCACAGCGAACATTTTAATCACATTTAATTGTAGA
This sequence comes from Porites lutea, assembly GCF_958299795.1. Lineage (NCBI taxonomy): Eukaryota > Metazoa > Cnidaria > Anthozoa > Scleractinia > Poritidae > Porites > Porites lutea. The sequence continues at coordinate 11,741,525 of NC_133213.1, read as the reverse complement.
AATTTCAAGTGAAAATTAAGAGTGGTTGTCAGAGAAAACCGGGCAAAATCTTAAAAACGGAAGGGGGTCAACAGAATAAGCTCATACTAACATCATAGATAGACGGGAAAAAGGTTCTCAAACTGACGACGACCTCGAGGAGCTTCCCGACCACGAGGGTGACGCTACGCTGAAAGCCCTTGACGATATCAGGAATAAGTTAGAAAGCTTACTTCTTCTCAAACCAGCTGTTGATGACCTAAAATCAGTAATTGCTAAACTCACAGAGGAAAACAAGCAACTAATGGAAAGTTTGAATTCTGCAACTATGGAAATTCAAGAAATTAAAAATGCTGCCGCGGCGACTGAAAAGGTGACTGCTTCGCTTCGCAAAGAAAATGATCAGTTGAAGGCTGAAGTCGACAAATTAGTATGTCGCAACATACGTCTTGAAGCTCAGTCAAGAAGAAGCAACTTCAGAGTTTACGGTGTCAGAGATTCTTCACATGAAACCCCAGCAGAAACCGAGCAAGTGTTGAGAAACGTCCTGATGCAACAGCTTCAAATACCTGAAGAAGACGTAAACAATATGAGCTTCGAAAGAGTTCATCGAATTTCTAACACCCGAGCTGTTAATCAAACCAACAAATCTAATAGTCCGCGCCCAATAATCGCCAAAGCCAGCTTCTATCAAGACAAGGAGCAAATTTTTTCATACGCTAGAAGCTTACCAAAAGGCCCAAAGATCTGTGTTGCCAGTGACTTCCCAAAAGAAATCGACGATATGCACAAGAAACTTTACCCAATCTTGAAAGCTGCTAAAGCCTAGAAGAAAAAATCTTTCTTTAATGTCGACAAACTTATTATTGAAGGGCAAGTTTATCGTGGAAAAGAAACTAAAGATCTTCCTCTGTACGGTAAAGTTATGGTACATGATTAGTCAGTTGCTGTAAATAATTGATTTCTTTCGCGCTCCCAAGAGTTTGCTTCGCTCATTGCGCCTACTTATTTAACATTAAACTGTTCATAGGGAACCCGTTTAGGTGTAAGAAGAGGTTTCCCTACTTTGAGCAATTTGTGCTCTAGTAACTGTGCGTTTTGTGTCTTAGCGTTTCTGTATAGCCGTTTCTATTTACATGTTTAGAATCTATTTTGATATACTTAGATTTATCTTCCTACAGCTTAGTCTTATACTCCTTCAGCTTGCGATAAGGCTGATTACTAATGTATATTATTTAATTTACATTAAGTACACCTTCAAATCAAAATTGCTCACATTCGAAAAGTTTTTCAATATCTTCCTCAACGAAACCGATAGAATATTCTATACTGCTAATTCACGGCTGTCCCGTTTAGACTCTCCTTTTGTTCTTTAAACGTAAGAGGTTTAAATCAAGCTAGAAAGAGACGGCGGGTGTTTAGATGGCTCCACAATCAAAAATTCGACGTTGTTTATTTACAAGAAACTTACTCTTCCAAAAGTGTCGAAGAAATATGGAAAGCAGAATGGGGAGGGAAAATTTATTACAGTCATGGAACAACACATTCAAAAGGTGTGATGATATTATTTAAACCGAGTCTGGATTTCGAAACAGAAAGCATCATCGCTGATAAGAATGGACGATACTTGCTATTAAAAGCCAACGTGCTAGAATCTTCCTTCTTGTTTAGCAACATTTACGCGCCAAATGACTCTACCGCCCAGATAGCTTTCTTTCGCAATCTTGATAACATTCTCCTACCATTTGCAGATGCACAAATCATCTTGGGAGGTGACATGAATTTCCCATTAACACCTACAGATAAAATAAAGTCATTGACGAGATTGAAGGCTTAACCCGGCGTTTTAAACTTCATGACATTTGGAGAAATCAACATACCAACAAAACACAATTTACATGGCGTAACAATTCCTTGAAAGTGCAATGCCGCTTAGATTATTGGCTTGTGTCGAAAGAATTGTTGATGTCTGTCATTGATACTAACATCACCAACCCCACAATATCTGATATGTTCGCATAATTACTACATATCAATCGGTAGAACAATTTTAACTCAACGAAAGAGAGATAAATCACTCATGTAGTACGACTAAAACTTAAACCCATGCTTTTATATGACTAAGAGGTGCTTCAAATTACTGCAAGTTTCGTCTTAGTAACATGTCTTATTATGGGGTATTGTACGTTACCATAGTTACTTGAAAGTGACATTGTGTAATGCTAAAACACAACACAGTAAACATGGTGCACAATGCATTGGAACATTCTCACTGTGGAGTAAATTTCACAACGGAAGATTCAGATCAATTAGAACGTGTCAAGGAAATGCAAATTATTCAAACTGAGAGAGATCGAGGAAGAAGATAACGTAAAAGCCTCACACAAGCAAAAAAGTTTCACTGTGGTTACAGCCTTGTGCCAGATTGTTGCTAGAGGTTCATGGCTTTATGCAACCTTACCAAAGTTCCAAAACTGTGTCTAGTGTATTTTGCTTTTGACAAAAGTACATGCATTATTGAAACAAAAAAACTGCGATTGAAAGAGACAGGGAAGCTTTTTTCAGAGACTGCACCAAATGCCAGAGACGTGATTACGGTCAAAAGTGGAGGCAAGCTGCTGGAAGCTATGGTCATTGCGACAGGTGGTAAGTAGCGTCGTCTTTTCCAATCTTTTTCCGGATTATTAGTTTCGCTGCATTTCAAGTTTTTGTTTCGTATAATTGTTGTTGCCCTTTAAGGCTTTATAACAATTGCATTTTCTCAATTTTTAGGTAACGAAGATAACATTAATAAAGAGGAAAGGGCTTTTGTTGAGACGAACCTAGGGCTTTTCAACCTGGAACCAGTTTCTCCTGGAAAGAAAAGAACCAATGAAGATAAGCATGCTGGTACGTCAAAAAAACAGAAAAGCTTCGAGTGACAAGGTAAGCCTGTAATGTTGAACAATTCTTTCACCAAGATTCAACAAAAGAGCATTACAATCTTCAAAGAATATTCAACTTGCAGATTTATATTTGGTCTCTTTTTAAAGCTTTGGGGGTCTACTTTTCAGGGAAACAAAGATTTATGGTGTAGAATGAAGCCTCCCAATTATTTTGCTTCAAAGACAATAAATTTTGGGGCGTTATTGTTTTTTCTTCGCGGTATAAACAGGCAGTGTATTTGGATTCGTGTGGACAGGGCCTTAGTTTTGTCTGTCTTGTGAGTACCTAGCACGAGCGTCCAGTTGCTTTTCTTGTAGCTATTAACATGAGGCATTTGGAAAGAACACTTTAAACATTGCAAATCTTACTCGTACCTGTAGTATAGAGACGTTACATGATGCGAAATTCGGCAATTCTGACGAGACAATAGGGGAAGCACGTGTGCAGTATTAAAATCAGGTTTAAATGGGAGCCTCACTTATTGCACCTAATTAACTGCCCACACATTTTTAAATTTGTAGTTGCAGATGTTGAATGAATTCATGAGGGAGCAGGATGAAAAACAGGCCCAGTTAAGACAGCAGCGTATTAACAGTGAGAAAGCTGAAACAACTAAAAGGGCATCCATTCAGTGTTACAGACGAGATGTCCTCAAAAAATCAAACGTGGCTGTACAGACCGAGTTTCCAGACCTAATGGATGATCTGAAGGAACAAATCAGACAGCTGACTTAAGATCGTGGCTGATCTTACTGCCCTGAAGAACAGACACCAAGGTGAAGTGCCTAACAATCAGTTAAACCACGAAGACATCCTCATGGACTCGCTGAGCGATGTCTTGCCATTTGATGTGAAACTTTCAAGTAACCAGCCAGTTCCACAGACGCCACCAGAGGGACCCGCACAGCCACCAAGCATGAGTCAGAGCATTCCCTTGGCAGTTGTCAACAGTGGAGCCATGCTACAACCGCCTTCACTCCAACCATCTCCAGAGATGCCAACCTCTGGAGACCTAAAATCGGGAGACTGTCTTTTTTTCACCCCCCCCCCCGGAATTTTAACGAACCCCCCCCCCCAAAAAAAAAATGGACCCAGCCCCCAATGGGAATGACTTAGGACATTATATGATGTCTTACATGATGTGCATACTATCAAAATTCAAAATCATCGTTTTGATGCTAGAAATAATCTTTGTCGGTGACTAAATACGTGCAAAAATGCCCCAGAAACCGTACTGTGAATACGAAAGTCTTCAATATTTATAGTGGACATAAAAAGCGGGAGATTTATGTACCACAGTGGGAGAGTGGGAGACAAGGCAAAAAAGGGCAAGTCTTCCGCCAAAAGCGGGAGAGTTGGCATCACTGCATCTCTGCGATCACCACCATCCACCATTGATCAGAACGCCCCAATTGTGCAGTGCAGATACAGCAGTCACAGCCTCACAGATGATAACCGGCGAAAGGTTGAATCGATAGTTTCCTTTGGAGGTAACATTATTACAACCACCATGACCTGCATAGACGTCCTCTATACGGACGAAGGATTGGCTGACGGCAACACTTCTGGGTCTAATGGCCACCAGCAGTTGGATGAGTTAAAGCTCCTTTTTCTAGAGTCGGCGCTCCGTCAGAAATTTGAATCTCCAGTTTTTACTAGCCAGTGGGAGGGTGTTTGAACACGCATCAACACCACATGCAGGGGGAAAAGACGAACTGTAATTAGAAGACTACAGAAAACTACAAATTTTAATTGGACTGTCTTAAGAAACAGTACAACATCGCAATGTATGTAGTGCAGTAAACCGATAATTAGGAAAGTGTTCTTTTCAGTTCCATACATATCAGTGTAAAAAAAATAAATAAATTGGGCCATTTTGTTTTCCTTACTTAAGTCTATCTGAAGTTCTCGAGTGAAAAATATTGTATGTTTTATGATTTAGACAAGAAGATTACGAGGATCAGTCTTGCGTATCTTGGCAATTCTTTGTTTTTAAATACAGTCGACTCCCGATTACTCAAGCCTTCGAGGGAAATCGAAAAAAGTTTGAGTCATCGGGAGTTTGAAGCAAACAACTGGAAGCAAGGAAATAAGCAATTGGATGGGAAGGAAAGGCAATTAAGCAACAAAGTATAGAAGTAGGGACACTGAATTTGAACTGGAGTGACAAAAAAGTAAAGACAAAGAATTTACTTGGTTGTTTGGAAATAAATTCAGTATTTCGGATTTTTAGTACACGCTTTTTTTTTTCCGACTTGTCATGTGCTTATGACATGGTTAGATTTATTACATTGTACGGGTAAAATTTATTGAAATGAGCTGAGGGGAAACAAAAATTACTTCGAGTTAGTGGGAGGTTCGAGTTATCAAGGGTTTGAGTTATCAAGGGTAAAATTACAGTGAATGTAAGAAGGAAATCGAGGGGAAATCGACTTTGGTTTGAGTTGGGGCAGGTTCAAGTAATCGGAAGTCAACTGTATTTTGCTGACGTAGTCAGGAGTGATTTGGTTAGCAGTTGAAATTTGATTCCTTTCCCCTGGGATCTTAGCATTCAGCCCACAACGGTAGGCTAAGGTAGCCGCCCCATTGTTTGCTCTGTTCGATCTTTAAAGCCTTATTTATGAATGAAAGCACGCTATTTTTAAGATACAAACAAGAGCCATTTGTGGTTGGAACCTGACTAACTTGTCGTATGTTTGTCATCATATTTTTCTTAGCATTGCGCAGATTGGTCCCTGTTTTCAAGGCCCTATTCATGGTTAGACTTTAATCATGATAAGACTAGGTAGCTTACGGGTACAACTGTATTCTTTGGTCAAGATTTGAGACACTGTCTAGCTATAAAGTTCTGCTATTTCAGACCTGGTCATTATTCGTCTAGCTCGCACGAAAGCAAACAGTTACAGTAATTTTGTTACCCACCCTCCCTCCCTATGGAGGAGTTTTGTTGTGTTAGGTATCAATAAAGTTTGGGGGGTCACTCCTTGTGGTGTGGTTAAGTCTGCGTTGCGACTTCCCCCAAGCTTTTGGCATTGCTTGTGTCTTGCCATCTTATTCATTTGCCTTAATCTTGTCCGATCCAGCCCGTGCGGCGCTGGGGAGATAAGAAAGGCTCTGCCAATGCTCTTGTCCTACCCCACGGTAGTGGGACAATAAGTGAGGCTTCTGTTTTTGCTGTGCGCATAACCTGAAGTCGCTAGAACCTACCACAGGGCTGTGTCCCTGCCTTATTGTGCCATCTTGGAGTAATTGTCTTATTTGCCTGCGTGCGCTGTTACGTTTTCATGTGTGTCTTAAGCGGAATAGTGACATTAAATGAAAAGAAATTTATTTTGGATAACAAAAAATGGAAATATTGTTGTCATTCGTACTGGAAAAGGGCCTAACTGTAGAGCTGAAAATTATTCTTATTACGTTGTCCCAGCTGTGATTTCATGTGATTCATTTAGAAGATAACAGGTGAAAATTACAACATAAATCGCCGATTCGATGATAAGTTGTGAACACGTGCTTGTGATCTTGCAATAAATTTCCGTGATTTGAGAGAAGAAAAATGAGTTTCATGTGACAATTTGTGATTCATTGGAAGATAGGTGAAATTTACAACATGAATCACTGATTCAATGATAAAAATAAGTTACGAATGCGTGTTGTGATTTTGCTTTATTGAAGATAGAATAATTTTTCACGCATGCAATCTCTTACCGATGTTTGATCTGATCTGAGTCTTAATATTATTTAACATGGCCCAAACGTGATATTTCATACACAAGAGTGCAATATGACACGGCAGGACACAGCTATGGTTTTTTGTGCTCCTCTCCTTTCTTGTAATGCCCCTCCCTCCCCCCAATTTTTCCGAATTCAAATATGGTATTATAGATCTCTTTATATTTACAGTCAAACCCTGTTGTACAGACACTGAGGGGACCATAAAATTGTTCATTTTAATTTAGAGAAAGTTTAAGGTCTTTCTTCCAGGGAACAAAGCAAGCTGTCTGTAATGATGAGCAAGGCTGTGCTCTAACAAACATTGAAAGGAGCCCAGTTCTCTGGACCTGTCAAATCTAAGCTGCCCAGCATATTATGATTTGTATGAAAAATTTGGGTTTTTCTAGTCACCCAAGAGCAAAAGTTAGGCGCCAGGGGCCACTGAGCTCTGCTAGGGCACAGCCTTGATGAGGTGTCTGTACTAAGCAGGTGTCCATAAAGCAGGCTTTTGGGTTACCAGTTATTGCAGTGGTGAATCCTAGTAGTACAGTAAAACCCTGTGACTTAGAACCTAAATTTTAAGAACCTGTTAGACTAAAATATGCCAGATGAGCCCTCTCTACGTAAAAACCTGTTTAGCCTCAAATTTGAAACAGGCTCTTATTTTCTGAAATCTATCAAAAAATTCTGTACACTTGAGCAAAGATAAATCAACATTCAGAATCTTCTTTGGAGACAAAGCTGTCTTATTCTCGGCTTGCACTGTCACGTAATGAAAACTAAAATGCAAACCATTCAATACAGAAGGACTAGAATCTGGGAAATGAAAAAAGATGAATATACAAAAACCCTTGCCAAGAATCAGGTCTGTGAAATATTTCAAATGCGAGATATTGGGAAAAACGGTTTACCTAAATTTATAAAGCTTTGTATGGAAACACCATGTTGGTGTCCCTTGCAATATGACTGCGGGATATCAACAGAAACATCTGTTTTCAAGTTTTCCTACTAATGCGTGAATTCTTCACTTGAGGAACTCATAAAGATTAAAGTAATATTTATCCTGAGACAAGGAATGTTTAGATTGCAAAATCTCCCAAAATCGGTAATGTTTTCAACCCACATAAGAGCTTTCCTGGCCGCCAGCTAAATGCCGCGTCACGCAAAAGCCTGGAAATTCAAGCATCCTCTCTCGCAAAACGAAGAACCCTTTCGAACCAAAAATTTGTTTATGTAAAGATGTTTAGGTACTCTAATACCTCGTGAAAGTAGAAACTCAGAAGAATCGATAGTTTCTTAGTTTGATTTTTGGTGACGTCACGTGCAACCCAAGAATAATTCCAAATGCAATGTAAATGCCAATGTTTAAATCAAATAAAATTTTTATATTGATACAATTACAAATTAAGTACATTCCTCTTCTTATGTCCATTCTCACGTAACTTCTAGTTTGGTATGCTGACTTTATATGAGGAATAAGGTGAAACAAAAAATTAATAATCTTTTGTTTTTAGTCTCATGGTTTTACTGCCCCATTGTTCCACTTTTTATATTTCCTTACCCTGTCACCATTATTTTTCTCAGCCTTGGTTCTCCAATATCAAAAGTACATTCAATGATCAAGCAATTTACATTTTGTATATTTTAGCTCAAGCCACCAAAATATGCAAATTACTTGATATTAATAATCACAGGAGTTCAGGCTTCAGGAGTAATCAATGATCGTTTATTGCGACAGTGCTGCTTCGTATGGTCCAAAATTGTAGGACCACACTCATCAGGCAACTTCAATTGCTTGATATATATATATTAAACAGTGTAAACGGGTAAACAGATTGAATGACATCACTTAGCCTGTGTGGCAGGAATTTCAAAGGGAAGGGAAAGGAGGGTTTTGGTGCAAGAGAAACATGAGGGAAGGAGGGAGGGAAATGCCTGCCAGGAGACTATTGTTTTGTGCATTATAAACATCCACCAGGTGAATGTTGAAATCGCTCCCTCCTTCCTTGTGCACTCTTCCCATTTCTTTCGCGCCCACAACCTCTTTCCCTTTCCTTTCAAATGCCTGCCACCAAGGCTACACATTACTGAATAAGCAGTTTGTTGCCTAGCTGCCCTGGCAGTACTTCTCAGCAGTCAAAACAGTAACCAAATTCATGAAACCTTGAAACTGACATAAACATAACATCCACACAACAACACACACTAGTCTTGGAAGTAGATCATGATTGTGTTTTCTCAAGAGTGATGTGTATATTTCTCTGAATAAAACTAAAGTGCAAGCTTGGTGGATGTTATGAAATTCTTCTACACTGCACTAGCTATCCTTGCAATTCTCCCAAAAATCATTTTTCATTGGCTTAACTGTAAAATCAAACTTATCATTAAATTTAATGTCTGCAATAATATTCTTATCCTACTGATTTTACACCTGCATAAAGAGAATCACATGTATGACTGCAATTTTATTATGTTGTTTTAGTCCTATTACAGAAACAGACATTTCTACAACAGAGTACTCATCAGCATATTTATATACCAATTTCAAACATTTTATGCTCACCTGATACTATTGTTTGGAGGAACCAGTCGCTGCTGCCACACTATTTTGTGATTATAAAGCTTGTGATTACAACAGTAACACTTCCAGTAACATGTCACATTCGTCTTCGCAAGGCTACATTTTTCCACGAAAACATGGCGGTTTCAGTTCAGAAAAAGTATCACAAAACGTGGGGCACGTTGAGGAGTATTTATACGTTGGCGTAGGACAAGGTTTATAGAAACACTTAAAACTATCTTCTACTTTCGATAGGCAATATAATGGAAATTATAGCTTCTTAAAAACCAGGTTCAAATTTCGTGCTCTTACAGGAGGAATCTTGGTGCTCCACGTTTTAGATTGGAATGAAGGATATTGATTTTTTTTCTTCACAGAAAAAATTTAAACAAATATTAGCTTGTGTATTACTTGAGAAAAACGATGTAAGGAAAGAACGATATCTATTGCAAAACAAAGTATAATTATCACCTACAAAATTTCTCGACCTTCACGGCACCACCATCTTGACATTTTGCATCCACAATGCATCGCAATTGTAGTGTGTACACCACATAGGTTATTGTCAAATAATACTAACTTGAAAATGCCCTCTTACCCTATAGATAGTCGGCTTTTCACAAGGGAGTGATTTAGCTGAGTTATTACATGTGTATAAATTATTATTAGTCCCCAGTTTGAATAATGTACATGACACAACTCATAGTACTGTATGGCACCATCAATCAGATTTGATTGTTTAAAAATATTGCGGACATGTGCAATTTAGCACATTTTTCAAGACAAAAGCAAAGCAAGGTAAGATAAATGTTTGTTTTAACTTTACTCTTTTACTTTACTTTGTAAATCTAAATGCTAGAGAAATTCTGGTCACCAAAATGGTGAATAGCTAAACCAGAATTTTTATATTAGTCACCAAGGAGAAAATGTTAGTCGCACTGGTGACCAGATCAGTCACAGTTTCAAGCCATGAAAATACAAATCAGTTGTAACGGTTTTGTTCTATGGAAGTGATAGACCTCTTTCAACATGCATCAAAAAAAAAAGGTAACGTAACGTTCACAGATCAATAAAGATACAAAAAGGTCCCTTCGTCATATTCATTCTTGAAAATGAAAACATCCAAAAACTGTGGCCTTAAGCTTGCTTTAAGTATAACAAGGACTTTTAAAGTCATTGCAATTCACTCTTAAAACAAATGGAGAAGCATGGCAACACTGACTCCAAGCTTCCCTACTTTATCCTGAATTTCTGAGTGACTAAAAACAATTGGGTATTTCTTTCAAAACAGGCAACAGTCAAAGGACTTCAAATTTATTCATATATTGAGGACGTTACCCAAAAACCCATGGAATCAAGGCATGCATTTTGCAATCCCAAGGCTTACTGTTTGTTGGAAACCATACTGTATTACAAAACAGTTTTAAAGCTGTTGGTACAATAAAACTCTGTTTCAGGGAATTTGGATAGAAAAGGCTTTTGCTCTTGACCACCATGTTATCGTGTCAATGATGTTATCATGAGCAAACCAGCAATAAAGACAACGTGTCTGCGAGCTCCATTCATAATGTTAGCAAAGAAAAATGACAAGAAAATACAGTAAAAACAACTGTAAACAGTTAAAACGTCGACATATACGACATATAGGCCTTGTATTGTAAATTAACTGCTGAAAATACCTGACCATGTTGCTGGCCATGATGGTACAAACAAAAACCAACCAGTCACAATTTCAATTCAGTTCAGTTCAGTGGCCTCACCTCATTGCCCTCAGGGAAGTGTCTGCCATTAACTCAAGTCCCAAATTGGCCAAAAGTGTCCAACATCAACATTACTTTCACCTAACAGTATCAATACACAATCAAGAGGAAAGATTAAAAGAATTAACAAAAAATGATCATCAAAAGAAAAATGCTTTGACAACTCAACTACAAGGCTGTGCTCTAAGAAAAATTGAAGGGAGCCCAGCGCTCTGAATTTGTGAAATCCAGGTGCCCAGCATATGACTTCTATAAAAAAGCTAAGATTTTTCAGTCGCCAGAGAACAAAAGTTAGGCAACAGGGGGCCACGGGACTCTACTAGAGCACAGCCTTGAACCAATATTTTCAGGGTTTGAGCCAGGCCGTGCTATTGCACCAACCTCACAATAACATTTAAAATGTCACACCAGAAAACGATTGAGGGGTCATTTTGTCCCCTTCGACATTTAGAAAAAGACCCGAAAAAAAATTACAAATTTTCAGTACAGCGAATTGAACATAACAAGCAGAGCACAAATTGTGAAAAACAAAACTTGCCAAATGTTGAAAATTGCAGCCAAATAATTATCATAGTTTCCACTGAAAGGGCAAGAGTTTTAAACAATGATACAGAAATAACTTCAACCGATGGACAGGGCGCCCATGTTGGTGGTGTGTTGGTGGTCAATAAAACAGAATTTTTTCTCAAAGAATTTACATAAACATAGAGTTTTGTTCCCAGAGGAGAGAAATGCTTTTGTTCTTAGGTAATTTCGACAACGAAGTGATCGAAAAAGAAGACTGAAGCACGGAGCACCCAAATCTCGAAAATGAAGCACTCTAAACTCGAAACCTGTCTGCCCTTTAAAACACAAGGCAGTACCTTGTCAAGTCAACAATGCTAATACAGCAGGAATCAAGCAGGACAACGAATAGAATGCAGTTCAAAACTATTCAACTAGAACTGTGAGGTGTTGCAAATGCATTTCCGCCGCCCTGACTCAATTTAAAAAAGTGATGATTTCCTGTTTTGGACATAATCAAAGAGTATTACAATGGCTGCTATTTTCACTCGGCCAAATAATTACTAGCTGAAAATTCATTCTAGGTTTTTCTGTACAAAACTAGGTAAGCATGACCTCTGTTTTCTTCCTATGTTTTCACTGTGAAATCTTACCCGGATATTTCAGCCAGTGGTCAAGGGATTCAAATTGCAATAGCCCGCAACTTTCAAAAATGACAGAAGAAGAAGCGCTTTTTTGGTCCCAGGATCTGGGCTACTGAGGGGCATTTGCCCGCCTTTTCAGTCCCACGGGTGGGACATTTGCAAACTTTTCTGCTGGCCGGGGGCCAAGCATTTGCCAACCCCGGGGCTATTCCGGAGCTTTTGACATGCACACGGTTTCCTATCAGAATATAACTACACAGACAAAAAGCAGACTGGGTCATCTGTCAAGGACAGGGGGTTGTCAAGGCATGTTCAGGGCTCGAAATTAAAAAAATCTTCAAGTAGACTTTTGACGACCAACTGTAGAAATATAGTTGCCAGAAGCAAATTTTTAGTTGGCAGTTTGTATAATGTAAATGACACAGCTCATTAAGTATCAGGGCTTCTGATATTTAGCGCGGATGCAGAGCCGCAAAGTTCAGGTCAATCTGCGAAATCCTGCGAAATTCACAAAAACATGCAAAATACCGCAAATTCGCTAGAAATCTTATCAAATACGTGTCAATCAATATATTTGAAACTTATCTCGGCTATTGGGGCTGTCTAATTGCTGTAAACCAGCAAATTTATCTTGAAACTTCATCACCACAACAAGTGGACAATGTTCCAAAACTACCAGGTGGAAATTGTTGCAAAAAACTGGGCACTAGTCATGACGTTAAGAGCTTTGCCACTGGCTCATTTCTTGAGCGTTTTGTTGTTAAAATAGCAAATGATGTTAAAAAACATTAAACATGCTCATCAAATCAGCGCAAAATCGATTGATTTCTAGCAAAATTTGCCCAATTGGTGAGGTTAGCACTGAAAATTTCAGTGAATTTGTGTATGAAAATCCCGTGAAATTTGACTTTTGTTTCGCAGCCTATCATAAGCCCTGTAGTATGGATGAGTAACAGGCGTTTCTGGGGGAAAAGGGGAAAGATGGAAGCGAAAAAGGGACATCCACCCCCCATCTAAAATCTCTTCTCCCCTAGCCCCTTAGGAAGGCCTGATGCTCAGGCTAATCGCGGACAGAAGTTGGTATAAATTTGGATGTAAACTGGCTTTGTTTATGCGATTTGGCACATTTTTCATGACGAAAGCAAAACAAGATATGATGAAATGTTTGTTTTAACTTTAGTCTTTTAACTCAAATCTAAATCATAGAGAAACCTGGTCACCCAAGTGGCGACTAAACCAGAATTTTTAGTCGCCAAGGAGAAAATGTTAGTCGCATTGGCGACGGTATCAGTTGCAATTTCGAGCCCTGATGTTCTCGATTTTATGCCTGCATTTCTTCATTGCCTATCAAGGCAGAATTACGTGGCAAAACTCGGGAGCTATCAACATGAATCAATGTTTTTTTAGTGAATCAAATTTCTGTTGATATTATTTGAAGAACACCTTTCATATTTATAACCTATTCATAACATATAGCTTTACAGCGCTCTATTAATTTTAATGTAAATAATTTTATATCAATACTAAAACCATAAACTGGTGCACGTTGTCGCAGCGTGAAGTCTTAATTAGAATCCTAGCACTATTACAAAGGAAGACATTACTTGAAACAAAAAATTGCACATTAAAACAGCACTATTCGACTGTTCAATCAATGAAAAATGTTGCAGTGTTGACAGAGTTCGGGGCATTTGCCCTCGTTTTTCGTCCTCACCCTATCTAAGGGGAAAAAAAATGCTGATTCCCAGGGGTCAGCCCGAAGGGGAAAGGGGGGGCTGGGCGCAGATGGAATTGACTGATGCATAAACTATAAACTTGCATGTGTACCGAAAAAATGCTTATTAAGTATCGCTTTACCAATAAGACCGGACTTCCTATCTAGAAACGTTAAGTTCAACGGTTCGCAGGCTTAACATAAAACCTTGGGATGGAATGGTGAACCTTTGGAGGTGCGGATGCATCTGTTGCCTCCACCTGGTACGGCTTGCGTCGTGCAAGACTTAAAGTTCTAGTTCTTCAACCTACAGTGGTTTCGAGTTTTTGGTGCTTCGTTTTCGAGATATGGGTGCTTCGTACTTCGGTCTTCGTTTTCGAGTGCTTCGTTTTCGAAACTACCTTCGTTCGTAACCCTAACACACCACCAATATGGCCGCCGTCACGTCACGTGCAAACGAGCCATGGGACTACAGTACAGCAATCCTCACAGCCACAGCCGTACATGCAGTGAAAATTAAACTTTTGGACAGAAATAACCTAAAACCGAATGTTTGTTATAAGGGTTAATGATAAAAGGACAGCAGCTCTCGCCTTTAATTGAGTACCGAACGTTTAGGCAGAAACATGATAAGCTTACAATGTTTACTATCGTTGTAAGAACAGCTGAAGGACAGGCTTCGCGAAGCAGACTGTTCGCCGTTGGCTTGAAATACTTACACGCAACAGACTTGTATAGGAAATTAAATAAAAATTCTGTATTGAACTTACTTCAACAAAAGCACTGGCGAAAACGAAGACGAAATACTACCAACACATACCTGTCGTGGCTGACGAGCTGTCGCACTAAGTCGCACTAGCTGTTCTTCGTGACCTTCCAGCGCAAACCAGTGATTTCACAAGCAAGAAAATTGCCGACGACATCACAGTAGCTGAAGCCAAACCACCGTTAATAAATCAACAATGCGTTGTCTACAAATTCAAATGTGATCTGTGTGATGCGGATTATGTTGGCTATACTCGCCGACACCTTTTCCAACGCATTGATGAACACAAGCACTCAGCTATTGGAAAACACCTGCGTGACTCTCACAATCAAAAGAACAAAGACCTCACTGAACAATTCACTATACTGAAGAAATGTCGTGGGAAATTTGAATGCTTGATCTACGAAATGCTTTTTATCCAGGAAATGAAACCCAAACTGAACACTCAATCAGACTCAATAAAAGCGAAACTATTTAGTACCTAATTAACACTCACTACATTCCACATTGTAGTTTTTAATCACATGCAACGAGACTTCACACGCATTCTTAATATATAAAGAACTTTTAACAATCTATCTTTTTAGAATTTAAAAATGATGAGCGAGTCATCGAAACGTCATTCAAAATTTTTACTGTACGTTTTCACAAGTAAAAACAAGGGATTTTCTAGCCTCCCACGCAGACGTTCTTAGGGGTTCGCCACGCGTTCCTGCCCGGCAGGAACAAGTTACGAACTCCTAAGAACGTCTGCGCGGTAGGCTAGGGGTTTTCAGGCCTTTACGAACGGAAATTCACGCAGAGTTATACTAACTCGTAGCATGTCCTGATAAATATCGCAGCCAATCAGGTGTGGCGTAGTGACAGACGCCTCAAAAACAAGAGGCTCTGAGTAGACTATACTCATGCTCATCGTCGAAATTCCTTTGCCACCAATCAGTGAAACAGAAAAGAATGCTGACCAATATATACCAACGACTAGCCTGTATTGTTGTAAGCTATTCCCCATTTTCACTTCCTTACACGCCTTACTGACAATACAGTGCCGTAGCAAGGTTAGATTTATTGGGGCGGGGCAATCACGAGCGCCGAAGAAGCGAGCTGCTAGGGGGTCAAAGGGCATGCTCCCTCTAAAGGTTTTGAAATATAGGGTCTCTGAAATAGCATTTTCAGCCTTCCGAGAGCATCAATTTCCAGCAATTTTTACGTGACTAAAATCATTGAAGCCACAAATGAATAATTTTCATGCTTTATCGAATGGAAATGGACACATTGAACAGAAGAGTAGCGTGAAGAACGTGGCCGCTGAACGTGCCTGTCAAAATTATTGTGGGGGGGGGGGGCGGGGCAAATTTCCCTCCGTATATCATCCTCGGAGACCCAGGGGCAGTCAGTCGGGAAGGGAGAAAAGGTGCGGCAGAACTTTTCAAGCATGCTTGAAAACTTTTGCCGCGCCTTTTCTCCCGGCCCAACTGACTGCCCCTGGGTCTCCAAGGATGTCCGTATATAAGCCCTCCGAAAATAAGCTTAGTTGCGTATAAGTAATAATCTGGTAATATTATTTGCCAAACAATAGCCTCGTGGTTGAGCTTGAGAACTTCAACATGGCAAACGATTCCAACGATCATTCGGCTTTCGATTTACAATCCCACCGACCTCATTGGATTTCTCTAGTTCTTCGGCAAAACCACATAGTCTTGCGCTTACGGCGCTGAATGTTGTTTCGTCGTTGGATGGACAGAATAAAAGCTTTTCGTCACATCCTCCTCATTTGTAAGGATATAAGCCCCATTAGCTGAATAAAACTCCTTTTCTTTTGCAAAAATACGTCGAGAAGGTGATTATGGCACACTTTTGCAATTTGAATCCTCTGAGTTAGCGGTTTAGATTGCGGGTTTTTGCGGTTCATTAATTAATCTTATCCTCGTTAGCATTCTTCATAGAAAAAATACTAATAAGGATGACATTTTATTTCATTGCAAGTGACCTATGAATATTAATTATCAGCAAGGCAACTGACACAATAAATGGTTGGTGAACATTTAATGTTCTTCCAAAATAATACACGCAGTAGATTTACTTTTGCAAAAAATTAAACTTTGTTCTTTCACCAATTTAATCAGTCAAAAGATCAGTTCCTCAGCGGTTATATTAACTATCAGTGTCCAAGCGTTGCACTCAAGACTTGCACGCAAGGCTCGAGTACTAGATTATTGTTTACCTACTATTCGGCCATTCCAGAAAAATTTTTTCAAGGAATACTTTTTCAGTAGAATAGTTGACTTTGGGGTACCATTTTCGAATTCAATTAACTTCCTGTCTTCCTCGGCATTTTTAGGCTTCCGAAAAGCTCTGGAACAAGACGCTATGTCCTCTTCGGTTAGTGTCGTTCGTAGACTAGAAAATTTCTAAACACGTGTTAGATTTGATTTCCTTACATAATAATTTCATGCGTAACTTTTTTTTTTCTATGTTAATTTCCAACGTTCACAAAAGCGTCATTGTTATCAACTCCATCGAGACACGCTTTTCCAGGAATGTTTTTGTAGTCCTTCAATAGACTTGCGCCTCGTGGCTCTATACCCCGATAAAACAATCCCGCTCGTTTATTATCACTGCATAAACTTGAATAAAATACAAAGATCTAATGAGCGAGTGGCAGAGGAAAAAGAGTCTCTCGAAAGTTAAAATGATTTGTAATGATGGTCATAAAAATAAAAGGTCCGCAAATTCGTTGCATTTCTCATGGGAGTTTAGGGCTGTCTTCAATCAACGTTAATCGAGCTGCAAAAGGACACGCTGGTTGACAAAAATCTCTCAAAAGAAAAAATAACTTCCAAAAAAACAAAAGATCCTCAAATGCGTTGCATTCCGCACGGGAGGAGGACCGGCTCATTGAACTGTAAAGAACTCGCTGGTTCTGATAAACGTTTTAATACAACCCTATTCCTTGATTAGCTACCGCATAAAATTCAATTTACAAAGGAAAAGATAACACTGAAAACTCTGGTTCTGAGTAGAGAAGAGAACACGTTACCTCAATGTAAATCGAGCAGCGAAAAACAAGCTGTTTCCGACAAAAATGGCAGCGTTTAACACTGCTCCTTGATCAGCTGCTGCTTTAAACGCAATTTTTTAAAGCAAACCAGAGCACTAATAGCCCTTTCAAACTAGAAATTGCATTAAAGCTTGCTCACCTGTTAAGGCTTCTTGAACAGAAAACAAACAGCTGCACACGGGTCACCCAATTTCGAGCCACAAATTGTAAATACAAGGTCATGACGTCACTGCCCAAATATGGGGCCTTACACCCAAATATGATCAAAAATGCAGATTTTAGAGGTTAACAGTTTTTCGGCCACATGTCAGTTAACTACTATTTTTTTGGCCAATTAATAATTTTGGGTAGCTATTAACTTTCTTTTTCCTGCAGTGAATATTGTACGGCTCATAACCCGAATTTTCTTTACTTCAGCACGTCAATCCCGTTTGGGGGTAGGCCCTACTAAAATCAAGGTATAGATTTACATGAATTCACATAAACTCCGCCATTAGTGCAATTAATAAGTAACTGAAAATCTATAAAAGAATATCATTATCTAACCGAAGTAGTAAAATGTGTTAGCGATAGCTGTTAACACCCCTATTGACCGATTTTTGCTGTAAGGCATATACAAATTAGATTAAGTCGTGTGATCATCAATATGACCCCAGCCTCATAGATCCAGACGCACCGGCCAGTCATGATCTCGTAATGATCTTCCCGACCTGGTCATGCATATCCTGGCATAAGCTATTTCAAAGTCACCTTCTTTGTAACTTTCATTAAAAAAAATTTGAATCAGTCTCCCACTTATGATGCTGTATGTCCTGTATCTTGTTGTTGGCCTACGGTTTCAATCCATTTTTAGTCCTGCAATCAGTTGCCACCGACGACAGAAAACAATATAAATGCCAAAATATACTCTTAAATATTAACAAATATAAACTGGGCCATTATTTTTTGCAATTCAATTGATGCGATAGAAAATAGCATCACATAATCCCATAACGCCGTAACGCTGCTGGCAAGGTAAAAATACCGCTATATCTTGAGTTGATTCGCTTCTTATAGGTCGTTGTCACACAGGTCGAACGGTTCTCTATCCAGTCCCTCATCACAACTTCATTTTCTTTTGTCACTGTTTGCACCGATGGGAGAGACATAGAAAGACATGAAAGTATTTGACACGCGATAATTCGACTTTTTTTTAGTGTAGCCCACTTTGAATTCGTACTGAGTTCTTTTTTAAGCGTTCCCTCAATGGTTCCAGAGTCTTGGGTCAAGAGTTAGGCTCGATTTCCGCCGTCTCCCGGGTCCGAGTCAAGAGTTCAAAGCACTAAATGTTTTGTCTTGAAGTGAGAAACCGTGTGTAGGTTTTCCGCCTGAGTTGCCGAATCAGTTTTTTGTACCTCGACGGTCGACAGCCTCCTTTGCGTCCCTCGATAGCACCTTTTTCGGGTATTTCAAAAGAGTCTTAATGATATCTAATTAAGGGTTTTAAGAAATGAAACTATTTCAAAAAGACCGGATTAAACACCAGCCTAATATTCTCAATAGTTAAAACTGCAACATCAGTTCAGTATAAAAATGTTTTCTCGTAAGAACAAATTCCATGTACTTAGAAGACTAAAGATGCTGATTTCTTTGAGCCATCAGAGTTTCTTTTTGGCAAGATCTGATGCTAAGAGTCACAGGTTTTTCCTTTGGGTAATAATGTTTAACTAGACGATCTTTTGGGTCCGTGAAAACAGTGTTTTTCTCTTCCCAACACAAAAATCTTTTATACATTAGAATTATTGGCTGAGTTTTCTCCAAACAGCCCTGTGGATGATGCTTTCTGTTTGCCGCACAGCAATTTTCAAGGAGTTATAATAACTCCTCTAGTGGGGTTAATTTAACTCCTTACAGTGGAATTATTTTTTGGGGAGTTATTTTTAACTCCAAAAAGGAGTTTAAAGAACTCTTTTGCGGGAGTGAAAATGACTCCAGATATTGTGGGGTTAAAATAACCCCCCAAAAGGAGCTATCCTGTACCTAAAATTTGTACTCCACTTTCAGAGTTAAATTAACTCCAAAAAGAGTAAAAACAACCCATGTAAAGAGTAAAAATAACCCCATTGTCGGAGTTATTTTAACTCCAGACCGGGAGTAAAAAGAACTCTTTTTCAGGAGTAAAAATGACCCCAAATTTGGAGTTAAATTAGGAGTTAAAGTAACCCCCAAAAAGGGGTTATCCTGTTCCCAAAATTTTTACTCCCTTTTTGGAGTTATAATAACTCCTGAAAAATTACGGTGCGGGTACTGCCTTGGTGCCTTTGCACATAGCAATATCATTAAATGTGCCATTGGGCCATCAGCGGGACAGAAAAATGTCAGAAAAAAGCATGTCTGTTTGCAAAACTTTGCTGCTTTCATTAATATCAATGATCATTTTCAGTATAATATAGAATGTCACTTAACTGTTAATTTTTCATTTCTCAGTTAACTACTAATGTTTTGGCAAATTATGAGCTAACTACAATTTTTTTGGCCAAATATCAGTTAACTAATAACCCCATTGGCACCCTCACAAAGGCAAGTTGCTCGAGATTGTCCAAAACGTTTCCCGTAATTTCTCAAAAAGTTGCTCGAAAAAACAAAAACTTGTTTTGGTCTGATGCTAAAATAAGCAAATTGTACAACAAAACTAAGATTTCTAAGCATTTTTGTGCAATTTTGCGGTGTAATCAGCGGTGCTAAATAAAGTTTTCTCTATCTGTAATACTTGGTAAAAAATGTTTTACACTTTACGTACCTCAGTTTTCAGCTCTTTTGATCTGTTGTATTTACCAACTTTTAGTGAATAAGCTTTTTTAGTTATGACGAGTCATTTATCAATGCAAATTATGTCGGGTACACTGCCCGACACTAACATCAACGCATAAGTGAACACCGTTATTCAGCCATCGGGAAACACCTTGAAACACAGCATGGCAACAACAGAACAAAGACTGACCATCTTTTCAAAGTTCTGAGGAAATGTAACTACAAGTTTGATTGCCTAGTCTACGAGATGTTATACATAAAGGACATCAAGCATTCTCTTAACACGCAAGCCGACTCCATTCTCGCTAAACTATTTACGTGACACTTTCGTACATTATTATTATTTTTTTCTTTTATTGTGTTTCTTACCTTGGGAATTATACCCATTGGACCCGCAAATATTCTATGTATTGTTTCAAATTTTATATATTCGTTTTACACCTTATACTTTTTCACTTTTCAGCCTGATAATGGCGTAACGTAGCGCCGAAACGTCGTTCACTTTTTTAAATGTTTTTTAAATGTATTTTAAAAATCTTTTAGCGTTTAAAATGCTACTACGATCAAAATTTAATGTCAAGTTTTTCACAAAAATACTTTCTTTTCAGCTTATCAGAAGTGGCTGTACCTGTTTCGGTCATTGAAATGAACTTTGGCGCCCTCTAAGTGAAAATATTGAGCTTGAAAATGTAGGTTTTTCGCGTCCGCCATTACAAATTTATGTTCCAGTGACAAAGCTATTGTTCTCTGATTGTGACGTCATTTTCTGAACACGCCAAGAAAACAAACCTGAACCGGGCTGTGTATAAAAGTGGGACGGGGACAAGGGGACAGGGACATTGGGACGCGTGTGTGGGGACTTGGGACTTGGGGACGCGTGGGGAGGGACGTGGGGACATCAAGCATGGGACGCGGGGACGTATGGGACGGGGACGGGGACGGGGACGCGGGGACGTCAAATATAGAGACCCGGGGGACGTGGGGACGTTAATGTTTATTGTTTAAGTCAAAGGTAAATGCGATACCTCTTTCTTCACAACCCACCCTACCCTCCTTATGGTCCCAATATTCCAGCAAGGAGACTTGGACAGCGGTCTCACTTTATTCAACGCTGGGGGTTCTTCGTCACGTTTATCGTCATGGAGGATTTCCAAGGTAAGGTTATGTTGCGTTTGTCTCGATTATCACTAAAATCCTAACACATCCTTGTTTGAATCTTGTAAATTTTGAGCTTGAAGGATACTATAGGCAATACTTAGTTTAACGATTTGCATTTTTGGTCGCCAGATTGTTCAGATTTGAACTACTTATCGGACGAAGATACAGAAGATGCTAGAGTTAGCAAGCGGAGTAGAAGGTGTACTTCGTCACGATTATTTTCAGTTGTTTTGCATGTATAAAAAAGCCTTAATGTTACTACAGTAGTTTACATGTATAGAAGGAATGCATTGCTACTTTGCGTGGCTGTTCACGGCCAACTTTGCTTCTTTGCTAATGTTTCTAGATTAAAGTAACATGATATCTTCATTGAAATAGGGTCATGAGGTTGCACAGCAATTCTGATTTCAAGTTTTCGTTAACACTGCTATTTTCATTTTTTCTCTATAGTGTTTTCAAACAAAGTCAGGATGAAGTCTTTGATACGGTACGTTCTTTTACTATATTAAAGGTTTTTTGTCCTGTCAGTAGTAGTTTCGTTATTAAGTGCAAAAACAAGCTACATTATAGTCACGACAACCCTTTTTTATTTTCTTCGTATCAATAATAACTGGTACGCCAGGCCAATCTTTTGTAATAGAGAAGATTTATTGTCAGACTTAAAACCCCAACTGAATTTTGAATACATTTTAAATAAAGGAGATGTTTTGCTCGTTTGACCAGCTCAGGCTTTACCATGGGAACGAGAGGTTGCTAAAATCTCAGCTATAAATTCATCATGTGATCTGCCTAGTAATGGATTAACAACGTGTCCTTCCACAACCATTGAAGATTAACGCAAATTAAAAATCTTATACATCAGTCCCGGTTAAATTTGGGTGATGTTGATTTTTGTATTAATTTTTAACCTTTGATTTTATTTAGGCGGATAGCAGCCCTGTCAATTCCCCAAATGCTAAGAAAATTAAGAGGTAGGTTTTAAAAGTAATTAAGCAGCTGGTAATTCTTGGATATGCAAGTTTGGGGGATGCTAATAGACCCCACGGTTTTTTCAACATTTGACATGGACCGGTTAGTGAAATTCCTTTGACACCACTGGACAGAGCGCCTTCAAATTGGTAACATTGGCAAAGTTGCAAAAATTTGTAGACATTTGTAAACTTGTCTCCCCCATACAAACGTCTGAAAAATTTCGCGACTTCGAGGAGCTATATCTTCGTTACTTTTCGACAAATCACAAATCACTTTTCTTTCAAGGCGCCCTTTCCAGTGGTGAACGTTTTTGGGTGATGCAAGAGTTGGTTAATTTCCTTTTATTATTATTTTTTATATATATACAGCAAAACGGTTGTGCGGGAGGAAATCGCGTTTGTAAGGCGAGCAATCGAGATAATTGACACGAGTGAGGAAGAGGAGGACTCTGAGGATAGTCAGCAGGTACATTGAGTGACACATAATGATACCGTATACGGTATCTAATAAGTACTGACATTTTAGGTTGATTCTCCAGCTAATATACAAACCGTTCGTTCTCCAGTCAGTTCATTCGCGAGATAATCATGAACTACAGTCCAAACATTTTTATGATGACAGTCAGTGGTCTCAATTTTAAAGTGACAATTTTCTAAATAAACTACAACCGTAGAAAAACGCCGTTTTACAGTACTTTTTCTTCCCTCAAAAGCGACGTTATACATGAAAATGACTGTTTAAGGAAGTAATTTTCAAGATCAAGCTACTCTACATAGTTTATATTACCCAAATGAGCCACTGAGGTTCCATGATTGTTCTTAGCGCACGCAGTTTAAGTCATTTTTATTGTTCCTTGTTCCATCAAAGTTGTAGCGAGACCAACCACTGTAACAGTTTTCCGACTTTTAGAATCTTCAGTTGGTGATTAACGAATCATCCCAAAATAGCAATGGATTAATTAAACATGAAGGTGCTGTTTTATAGAATGTCTTATGAAACAATGTTTTTTTAGGAATTCAAGAAGTATTACGAAGACGACAGCCGCCTTCCTTATTACGAGAAAGGCAGACAATCACCATATTCCAGTAAAGAGAGTGTAGACATTCTGCTGAGAGTGAAAGAACCATGTTGCACTGAAGTCCCCCTTCAGGTGATGGAGAATGCTTCGTTTGTAATAGATTTAGATGCTCTCCCTCACCCCGAAGATGTGCGGGCGGACGATCTTGGCAAGTGGGTCCATATTGGCTCCCCGAAAAGCTATGTTGCTGTTGAGAGAAACAAAAGTGGCCATATCCTGGATGTTCAAGTGACAAGGCAGAAAAGAACAGACGCTGATTACATCATGGTGGTTAAGCAGTATCTTCACCACGACAAGGAGGCACAATATCGGAAGCGGATTTCTTTCGTGTACGATAGCAAGTCGAGAAGGCACCGACTGGCATTGCTTCAGTATTACTTTGAAGGTGAAGAAACCCTTTTGAACCTTAAGGAGCATGGAAATTCAAAAAACAACACAGAGCCTTATGTTCGAACGAAACCAAGCACATTCGAACAGCTGAAAGAAATATCCAGAAGCTGCCAACCCCGAGAGGTCTTTTTCGAAGCTGTACGTCAGAAGGGGGGATTGAAGTTTTGCCGCTCTAAGAGTGATCTGCCGCGAAATTCCAGGCAGGTGCAGAACGTATTATCGTCTACTTCGGCATCCTTTATGCCGTCAGCTAGTTCCAGTAGAGATATCTTGCTTGAAGCTATGGAAAAGTGCAAAACTAAAGATGGTTATGTCAGAGAGGTAGTTGGTGCACCAGAGCCTATGGCCTTTCTTGCCACTGACAGGCAGCTAAAAGATATCGAGCTGTACTGTTGTCAGGAAGACGATTTTTCAATTCTTGGTATTGATCCAACATTCAATCTTGGCAATTTTAGCGTGACTCCAACGACCTACAGGTGCCGCAAAATTGTTAACGTAACCACAGGTAAATCACCTGTTTTCCTTGGTCCCATGCTTGTTCATCAGAGCAAAACGGAACAAACGTACCGATATTTAGCCTCATCAGTCAAGCGATTCAATCCAAACACCGTGTCTCTTCAAGCCTTCGGCACTGATGGCGAACGTGCTTTGTCAAATGCATTCAATGAAGAGTTCCCTGTGGCTGACCATCATCGTTGTTTTATCCACCTGCGTAAAAACATTGAAATGAAACTCTCCAGTATAGGCATCAATGGGCGTTACCAAAATGAATTTCTCGACGACATATTTGGTCATAATGCAGCAGCTATCTCGTATCACGGAATTGTGGATTCCGATGATTCGGATGACTTTTATGCAAAACTGTGCTCGCTGGAGGATGTTTGGAATGCTCGAGAATGGGAAATCACATACCAAACTCCCACATTCTACGACTGGTTTGTCAAAAATGTTGCTGACACGATCAACGCATCGATGCTGAAACCCATGCGACAAAAGGCGGGACTTGGGGATTCCCTATACACAATAAACGACAATGAAGCAGAAAACCACCTGTTAAAGCTCAAGACGGACCACAAACGTGTGAACCTCGTAACGCTTATTGAAAAGAGCCATGAACTTGTGAAGGAACAAGATTCGTTGCTGGAAGGAGCAATAATTGACCAGGGGGAATGCAGACTCTCAGATGAATATAAGCACCTGAAGATATCCCCAGAAAAGTGGAGAAAGATGAATCCTACGGAGAGAAGAGCGTACACCAAAAGAGCCAAAGAAAGTGGTCCCATGTCACAAACGCTTTCCACACTCTCCATATCACATACACAGTCCGGCATCTCTGGTATCCCAGAAAGCATTTTATCCCATCAATTCTCTAAGGCCCAGAGGCTCTTGCGAATGAATAAAGTTAGACATGGCTTTGGGGAAGACGATACTCTATTGGTAGCATCGGATACATCAGCGAAACCGCATGTTATAAGGCAATGCAAAAATGGTAAATTCTGTTGCGATGATGACTGTCCCGCATACAACCATTCCAGTCTTTGTGCTCACACACTGGCGGCAGCAGAATTCAAGGGCAAACTCGTAGATTTCGTAACATGGCACAAGAAAACTGGTGTACAGACAAGTGTGACAAAAATGTCTACTTATGGGCTGGATGTTGGCAGTGCTTGTAAAAAGCCACATCAACGAAGAAGAGCGAAGAAGACCAAGGAGAAAGAGAACTTCATCGTTGAACATGT
Source organism: Porites lutea (assembly GCF_958299795.1). Taxonomy (NCBI): domain Eukaryota; kingdom Metazoa; phylum Cnidaria; class Anthozoa; order Scleractinia; family Poritidae; genus Porites; species Porites lutea. The sequence continues at coordinate 11,715,778 of NC_133213.1, read as the reverse complement.
AGACAGAGTGCAAACTCCATCTCAGAATCGCCAGCCCGTGAAAATAAAGATTGTTCGAAGAAATGGAGAACACGAAGTCTTGCAAGAAAGTCTAGCAGAGACAGACGAAGGGCATCGTGAGGACATCAATTCGTATTCTCTTGTGTTCCTGTCTGATCATCCCCGAGTGACAACTTGTACAGGATGTGGAATCAAATTCGCTCGAAAGGCCGATGGTGGACTCTTTCCTCCTCCGCATGATGTCGCCATTACACACAAAGAACACCGTCCCTGGAAAGATAGAAATACAGGGATCTTGAGAGTTGGAAAGGAACAGGCTGTCTATTTTCATGTAAATATCTCTTGCGTTCAGAAAGGAAACAGCATCAGTAGCGCTACCTTTGACGGAGCACAATTAGACATTCATCCCATTGTCAAGCAACGTCTGAACAAGGAGCATAAAGATTTCCTCTTTCAGCAGTTGAACATTTCACTATAAATGAACAACACTGTAAAACGTTCCATGCCGAAAACACTACTTACGAGTAAAAGCGTTGAACCTCAGCAAACAGAGCATGTAGTTAAGATTTAAAACTATTGTTACTAAGTACTGGTATGTGTTTTCATTTTGAGGCGATACCTGCCCTTTTTAACAAGTCTCAGAGTAATTGCTTGCATTAGGTGCGGTGCATACCATGCGGTTGCTTCTCAATCAATAGGGGATTTTTGGCCTCCATCAACTGTAAGTTATAAAGTGAAATTTTGTTGATTATGCAGTGAGCACTAGCGTTGTAACGTCGTTCATATTCTATTTACATTTCTAGGACAATGGTTGCACTCATTCCAAGTTATTGAAGATCAGACAAAGATTATAATAATTTGCTTACAATTTGTAATGAAATTAGGGATACGCGAGGCAACTAATCGGAGGATACCTTTCATGGCTTGTTACCAAGTCATTCCTCGTTACAGTTTTATTGCAACCAGTGTCCTAAGTTCCTTTTGCTATTACAGCGGTAGTTCAGTGTTACTATTCTTCAGATTACACAATTGAAAAAGTAAGTGAAAAGATGTTTGTAAAAGAGTTACTTGGCAGTTTAGTTTGCGGCCAGGTAAACGTACAAAGCAACCAAATATCAGAAGGTCAATAAGCCGAATTACGTGTTTACAAATTAAAGCATGCTGTTCACGTTCATGTTATTTGACTGAACTGTCTCATTGCAAAGTGACTTAGCTAACCAGAAAAACAGTTTTGCAATTTGTTAGATTGATTTCCTCTGGGTGTAGACAGTTCTGTTAATATGAAAACATTCTTTATTATGTAAGTGAAGTTTTCATAAATTAAAATAATGAGTTTATTTTGCCTTCCGTTCACAACGTGGTACTCGCTGACTCTTTTTTTTTATTTTGGCCTCCTCAGACAAACCTTGAATACTTTTAGAGAAAACCCGCTTTGATTAATAGTGACATGAAAATGCTTTTTTCCATGGCTTATCGGATGTTTTCAATGACTGACACGGCTTCTGCCACAGGTCGTCGACCCTCTGTGTTACACTTTCATTCACCCAAGGGCAAGTCGGTTATGTACGAATCTCCTATAATGCTTTATTTGCGGCCCTTAAAATAAGAAGTGGCAGTGAGTTGTAAAGCGAGAAGTGATCGCGCTCGCCAAACAGTGAACTGAATGTCGTTATTTCCCTTCTGCGAAAGAATTAAACGCCGCTTTTAATCGAGCAAACCAATGCACAACGTGGTGAAATATCGAGATATCTTTTCCAAAATCTGCGTACGTTATAACGCTCAGTTTAGCCGAAGACATCTCTGAACCTAAAACTTCTGTATATTATAGTCAGGGATGTGCAAGGGTTGCGTGATGATCAAAACAAAAGCAGTAGAAACTTACCGTGGAAATCCTCGATCCTCCATGCCTGTTTACGAAACGAAGACTCGGCCAAGACCCCGTGCATTGAAGAAAGTGAAACCGCTGTCCTGGTCTTCTTGCTGATAGAAAATTGGAGCCCTAAGCAGGGTAGGGTGGGTAGCGGTCGCCAAAATTTATTTTCGATTCCAAATAAATAAAAAAGGAAACTAGATTACTTGTGGCATAAGCGAGCTTCGAACCCCGAAGTGCTAGCTCCGAAATCTATTGCATGTGCCTCTAAACCACTGGGGATTCAACTACTGAAACAATATTCTATTTTGTTTGACATTTTTTAGTGGCAAATCTAACAGTAAATGCTTGCTAACAGTGCTTAACCCTAATCAAGATAGTCAGTGCGCTTACTCCTATATGAAGAAATATTTTGTGTAAACATCATAAGGTGTCCGATGTGATTAAATAACACATTTTCACGAAGAAAGAGATATCGCGTTTACCTCCGACTTTACCTCCCGCGTCCCCTACATTTGACGTCCCCGCGTCCCCGTCCCACACGTCCCCGCGTCCCATACGTCCCGCGTCCCATACCAGATGTCCCCACGTCCCTCCCCTCGCGTCCCAAAGTCCCAAGTCCCCACACACGCGTCCCGATGTCCCGTCCCCTTGTCCCCGTCCCACTTTTATACACAGCCCCTGAACCGTGAGAAAACAGCAAGCGATTCTCAAAGCTTCGCTCGTCTTCGCCCGATTCTGGAATTGTGAAGGAGGAAATCGTAGATTACGATGACTCTGTAGAACTAGTACCGACTGAATATGAGAAAGTCAAATGCTAAGGGCAGCTAGCCTCAGAGAAGAAAAAAAAACACACTTCACCAAGTCGTAGAACACGCCAAGAAAACAAACCTGAATCGTGAGAAAACAACGAGCGATTCTCAAAGCTTCGCTCGTCTTCGCCCGATTCTGGAATTGTGAAGGAGGAAATCGTAGATTACGATGACTCTGTAGAACCAGCACCGACTGAATATAAGAAAGTCAAATACTAAGGGCAGCTAGCCTCAGAGAAGGAAAAAAAAACACACTTCACCAAGTCGTAGAACACGCCAAGAAAACAAACCTGAACCGTGAGAAAACAGCGAGCGATTCTCAAAGCTTCGCTCGTCTTCGCCCGATTCTGGAATTGTGATGAAGGAAATCGTAGATTACGATGACTCTGTAGAACTAGCACCGACTGAATATGAGAAAGTAAAATACTAAGGGCAGCTAGCCTCAGAGAAGGAAAAAAAACATACTTCACCAAGTCGTATTTTATGCAGTTTGTGCGGTAACAGCCGGTTTCGCTACTTGTCTAGTTCGCTACATGTTCGCTACTAACATGCCGAATTCGCTACTTAGTTTATTCTGTCCTAATATAAATAATATTCTGTCCTAAATATTTTTATACAAAGACAGGTTCGAATTACAATCTTGAATATGCAAATTTTGAAACAACGCAAGTTTCGAATTACACTCTCGATTTTATGGTAATTTGCCTTGCCGATATTTCTTCTTTATTTCCAAAAAGATCATCAGTACTGTTATATTGAAAGATATATATTACTTACAACTAAAAGGAAGTTTCACATATTAATTATTATCCTTTTTACATGCGGGGACGTGTGGGTAGTCCGAATGACTCCCGCCCCTAAACAACATACAGTAAGTATTACATTTTAACATTACATAAAATAACTAAAAGAGCTCTTGTTAATTTCACAAAGTAAATGCTCGATTCGAATAAAGCACTATCAAGTGGATAAGTATTGGAGAAACCAATTGCTTTATCCACCTGATAGCGAACATTATTAAACCTACTTGGACTGTTTCGCAATTCTGATATTTTTACTTATTATCCTTTTTACATGCGGGGACGTGTGGGTAGTCCGAATGACTCCCGCCCCTAAACAATTAAAATTACATAAACTTTAAGTTAATTTCGCAAAGCTAAGTGCGCAATTCGAATGAAACATTATCTAGTGGATAAGTATTAGCTTAGGCACTTAGATACTTGTAAATTTCGCAAAGCTAAGTGTGCAATTAAATATCTAAATAACCTACTGTATACGACTTTAACACTGAATCCTACGAAGTTTCTTCTCTGAAACGAGACAATGACTATTCTTAAAAATCCTAATTAGCTTAATCTAAAAATCTGGCCTATGTGTAATTAATAATAGCTAACAGTTTCTCTTTATCTAGTTCATTCAAAATCGCGAAGCGATGATATGTGATGCCTTCTTGAGAAGACGGTTTGCTGAAATGTCTCCTTTCTCAAACTTCTCCCACGCATCGAACAAACGGGCTTGTATGTCAAGGTATGTTCGACGCTGGATCCTCTTCAGCTTTCTCTCGGATACAAGGCGGATCTGAAGGGACGCCAGTTTCGCTCCCTTGAAGAGTAACTCGATGAGCAGGTAGAACGGGATCTGTGATTTTCCTTGTGCTCGACGATTTAGGCCATGGTGCCACCCTTCTGTGTCATTGTTCGTTCTGACGGACTGTTGGAAGACACTCCAGGAGGACGGGTGCCACATGGTGCTGCTGATCCACGTGTTGTTAATGTACTGCGTGAAGGCTTGTAAGGGTTCTGTCACTGCTTTTGTTTCTAGTCGGTGGAAGGCGGCTGGAATTTCTTCGGCGGGAAGAAAAGGCAGGGCTAAAAATTTTCGGATTAGGCGATGCGTGCCTCGGTCGTTAATGTACGCTTGTTGGAGACCAAGTTCCTGGACCTACGATAGAAAAGAGCAAACGAGAGTTTAGTTAGAGTATAGTAATAAGCACTGATGACATTAGCACTTGCATACCAAGTTTTGTGAAATTTAATTTTTAAATTGGAATCATATGTTCCCTAGTCGAATAGAATTAAGGCCACTGAAAACTGTTCTAAATGACACAGATTTATACTTACTTTCCTTCACAGAGCCTGAGCCCAGTGAAATGCGCATCCCATGATGCGTACCTCGGGGAGCAGCTTCCGGAAGGTCGACCACATGGCCCTTTCGAAGTCTATTGTGACTTTCTTCACTGAAGGCTGGTTTGGAAGTAGTTTTAAGATCTCCTTGATGACCGCTCTATAGTCTTTCTTCTTTTTCCCGGACATTAATACAAATACCAGGGGTATTTGTTTTGCATGTTCCTCGCTCCTGACGAAGGCGTTGATCGTTAGTAACTGCGTAAATGGGGCCTTGCAGAGCTTGAATGTACCGTCCACGTACCAAGTTTTGGCTCGCGAAAGTATAGGTAGCTGCTCATCGGTGGCAAATACTAGATGACGACGATCACGCACCTAAAAGAAAAATAATGGAATGGTTAAACGACTTTGAAATTGAATTGCTCGGGGAAGGGGATCTTGTAAGTCTCATAAGTTGGTTATTTCATACACAAAAGACAAAAAATCGTTGAATTATACGACTTTGAAATTGAATTGCTCGGGGAAGGGGATCTTGTAAGTCTCATAAGTTGGTTATTTCATACACAAAAGACAAAAAATCGTTGAATTATACGACTTTGAAATTGAATTGCTCGGGGAAGGGGATCTTGTAAGTCTCATAAGTTGGTTATTTCATACACAAAAGACAAAAAATCGTTGAATTATACGACTTTGAAATTGAATTGTTTGGGGAAGGTGGTCTCATAATCTTCATAATTTCAGAAGGAATTTCAAATATAATTTTAGCTCATGATAAAAATTACACGTCATCAATTTTACCTGGACATCTCGACGCAGGAATCCCTCGGGTAGATGGTCCTCGTCCAACTCGAAGTCCAAACTCTTTGGATCTGATGGGCCGTAGTTACTAAAACAAGGAATGACCTACAATGATCTACAATGACCTACAATGATCTACAATGAGCTACTATGAGCTGCTAGGAGCTAAAATACGTTGTTACTAAAACAAGGAATGACCTACAATGATCTACAATGACCTACAATGACCTACAATGACCTACAATGACCTACAATGATCTACAATGATCTACAATGATCTACAATGACCTACAATGACCTACAATGATCTACAATGAGCTACTATGAGCTGCTAGGAGCTAAAATAAGTATAAGATGAGTTAAAATAAGCCCTACAATGAGCTACAAAATGACAGACAATGATGTTTGTCATGTGTCACGCTTGGACGTGACACTAAGCTCATGGTATTAAATTGCCAAGCACATTTTGAAAAGGCAAAACAAAAATAAAGCCTGATCTCAGGTAACTTGAGAAACTTGAACATAAATTATTGCAATCGCGTTTTTACCGGTAACACTATTATACCCCGTATCGATGGAAGTCATCCTGCGCCTGCGTGAATCCAGTGTATTGTCACAGTACTGTTTAATTTGTTTGAAAAAAAAGACAACACAAAACACAACTAACGGGAAAGGTTGCAAGGGATGGTTTGGACAAAAGTCACAGTATTGTGACAATACAGGATTCACGCAGGCGCAGGATGACTTCCATCAATACAGGGTATAATAGTGTTACCGGTAAAAACGCGATTGCAATAATTTATTTTCAAGTTTCTCAAGTTACCTGAGATCAGGCTTTATTTTTGTTTTGCCTTTTCAAAATGTGCTTGGCAATTTAATACCATGAGCCTAGTGTCACGTCCAAGCGTGACACACGACAAACGTAGCTTAACATCATTGTCTGTCATTTTGTAGCTCATTGTAGGGCTTATTTTAACTCATTTTAGCTCCTAGCAGCTCATATTAGCTCATTGTAGATCATTGTAGGTCATTGTAGATCATTGTAGGTCATTGTAGGTCATTGTAGATCATTGTAGGTCATTCCTTGTTTTAGTAACTACCGTGACGGGCGCAGTCTTTGTCGCATGTAATTCGCCGCTTTGGCTAGGTTCACTGGTTTTGGCAGGCTTGGACAAGGAGCGTCCGTTATCTCCTCCATCAACACTTCATTAACTATGACCATGGCAGGCTTGAATAGGTTTTTCTTGGCTTCTGCCTTTGTTTTGGCTGTTATCTTGGCCGCCAACCCAGCACCAACTTGTCCTTGGTGGTTGTGCTCGTGCCGCCCAAGGACCAGCTCTCCGTCGGCTCTCTGGATTACAGTAGCCTTGCATGGGTTGACCTGAAAAAAAACAAGAGGAGAGCGCGGGTAGATTAGATTAGAACTTAGTGAACGCTTATTAGCATTACCAAATAAAAATCAATCACGAAGTGGTGTATCTTTATCGACAAAAGTTCACATCAGAACGTTCTGTTAGCTTCTGTATACTTATCAGTAACTAATACTCGCCAAAGCAGAGCGCGCGCTTATGATGATCATCAGTGACGTAAATATCACCAGAATCTAAAGAAAAAAAAACACATACCTTTGGCCTGACGGTGCACTGCCAATCTGTATTTTCTCCCCGACGTCTTTGAACATTGTACGTATATCCACGGTTGTCTATCAGCTTTGGTCGACCCCTCTTAGTCGAATCCTTAACAATTTCAAACTCGAGACGGAAGCTGTCTGGCACTTCATTGGCTGGGGGCTCCATGATGGACGATTCGTCTTGAATAGCATCATCACCAGGTAACTCCTATTTTAGACATACACAGATTATTTAGAGGCGTTTTAAAGTCATCTACCGTTAAAGTTTACCATTAAAGAAGACACAGGCTAATTAACCTTGTGACTGTGAATGCTCATAGTAAGTTGTAGCGATGGATTATACAGTTAACTGAGCATATCATATTTTAAAGTTGCAACTTTCTACAAATAGTTTAAGGCTTACCATTGTTAGACTTGTTGTCTGATCGGGGGGTCATAAATCGTCGACTGGAACGAATCGCTGTGGGTCGAACGGGGGTTGAACTCTGACGACTCAAGGATTTCGGCTGACGACTCAGTCATAGATATTCTGGAACTCTCGGCCACTGGACTAAAAAACTGACAGGCTGTGCAAACCCAATCTATGCCGGTTGCTGTACGTACAGCGGCTCGATAATCTTGTTGAGAAATTCCTATAAAAAAGAAAAAGTAAGTCGCTACGGAACGATTTCTTGTAGCAAAATATCTGACATCACCTCAAAGATCAAAGGGGGTTTTACAAACTGAATGAAAATGAAGTATGAAAGGTAACTTACCAGTGTTACAGGTTCTGTGGTTCCACTGTAAGCAATCGTTACATTGAATTGCTTGTTGCCGCGATGTAACCGGTCTTGTACCGACGGAGATTCGGAGTATTGGTAGGTGTATTTGTATACGTACTAGCTATAATAATACACAGGCAAGACGATCGAGAGTCCGCACCAATTTCACCTGCATTCTAGCCACTCTCGAGTGCTCATTTATCCAAGTGTAGATAAAGTTTTGCTTTATAGCTCTTCAGGCACAGCGAATCAGAGTGGGTACAGTTTTCAGTTCAGCTAAGTTTCAGTTCTAAAGCAGCTAGCTCGTTGTCATATGCATGGTTTTTTTTTTACCATCTTAAACGGACTGCTGTCCTTTATTACTGAAAATTTAATTGTTACTTTAGTGTTACGTATCTGAGCTGAGGATTTTAAAATTAGATCTAATGTTAAGTTCTCTTTGTCAGAAAAGTTAATTTACTCATTTTCAATATAAATAGATAAATAAGGGGATCGCTCGCTCTTGATTTGGTATATCAATTTAATAATTTTCAGTGCTGACATTAAAGACTGTCACATTCTTTGTAGCTCATGTTTTTTGAAAAGGCTGTGTCTGCCTATACCTTCCCTATCGATTGACTGCAGATCAATATAGCAACTTATAAATTGCAACGCTAATAAAAATTCAGAGATTTCACCTCATCCAACTATTGTCAATGATATCCCCTTGTATTCCTATAACTTTTATAGATAACTTTATGAAATTGTTGTATGTGACGTTTTTTTTTTTAAATTTATTTATTATTCAAACCCAGGTGTGCATTTTTTGGATGCTCTCTTTACTGGGACCAGCTTTGAAGCTTTGGCTAGACAAGAAAATATATACAGTGGAACGGTTAACACAGACATGTTATGATGTCTATATTATATGGGTGTCCGTATTATCCGGGTGTCCATATTAAGTTAGCTCTCTGGAAAAAAGTCACAGACACGTGATTTATTTGATATATAGCATAAAGGAACAAGGAGGAAGAAGGGTAGGAACAATGACTGTAGCAAAAAGCTAAGGACGTGAAACTTGTTGAGTAGGAGGCAGAAAATTTATCAAAGGACTACAAACAGGGGAAGAAAGAAAGATGTATCAAAATCAAATGTGTCATGCTATTTGGCTGCAGATGTTTTGGTAATAAAATCTTATTAACCCGTGAACTTGGTACAATGTCTACAATTGGCACATCATTGTGACAAGAAAAAATAGAAAGTGCCTGGGTAACCAGTGTCTGTAAAGCTGGATTAAGAATATATAGGAATTTCTGACTTGAAACACAGAAAAGTGGTTGTTGTCCACATTAACTACTGTGCTAACTACTGTGCGTACTAAGCCGGTTTATTTTAAAGAAAAAATTTATGATTTTCCTCAGGACAAACAAAACTGCCTGTTATATATGGGTGTCCAATTAAGCGGGTGTCTGTAGATCATAGAGTACTGGGTTATCACTGCATTAATAAATTATTAGTTGCAACTAACGTTATGTATTGAAAAACTAAATGGTTCAGTACATCACTAGGTTGCACGATTCTGCTGATAACACAAGGTGCCATAAATTCACTGCCTCTAGGAAGAAGTGTTACACAGTGGAAATTATGTTTATCATGGAGGCCCATCCTTGATTGTGCTCTGTGGATTTTTCTTGCTGGTTTTTTCCATTGTAAAATGTTATTAGAAACTAGCATTTTTAAGAGTTAAAACCCCTAAGAGGGCCTGGGAAGCAGTTTTTAATGTGCGTGGGGCGGTGACCACCTACATTGAGGTGACGGGGGGGGGGGGGGGGAGCAAATTTGGCTGTTCTCTCTTTGTGGCTGTTTAGAACTGTCAGATTACTGAACCTTTCTTGAGTCATTGTTGAGCAGTCATGTTCATAGATTTCAAGCCACTGAAAAGTACCTTTCTCCTACTGAGGGTGATTGCACATGCTGAATCCACCACTAGAAGTTTGCAGATCATGATATTACACTGTAGGTTCCTGTAATGCCTTCAATTTGTCTAGCATGTCATTGAAATGTGCCAGAGACCACATCGTCACCTGATATAATTCGTTTTAAGAAACCGTAGTTCATGGAGTAGTCTTCAGATTTAATCAAGAACCTTCATCAAAAAAGACTATTCTGCATTGTTGCAAATGCTACATAGCTTTGCTGGTTTGAAAATGCAGAAATCTTGGACGATTGACTTTTTAAGGCTTACCACGCACCAGAATGATGGGATCAAAACGGACCAATAATAAATTTAGATGCTGGAAGATTCTTATTCCAACAAAGATACTATTCATATGAAAATGTATATTACAATGGAACCTCTATAACGAAGTCCTCGGTCTAACAAACTATTTTTTTTTACTCCAGTAATAGTAAAATATAAGGCAATATGAAAAAGAACCTCGATAAAAGTCAACAAACCTCGTTAGAATAAACATATTTTGCCAGTCCCTTGGCCCTTCATTATATCAAGGTTCCACTGTACTTAATTTTATTTATTTATTTTTCAAAAAGTGGGGAAGCCCCTTTGCCCTGCATGGGCCCTGCCCTAGCTTGGCTTAGGCTATATAATACCCCCAAAATAGACTATGCTAAATCAGGCAACAAAGAACAATAAAATTGCAGCCTTTAAATAGTATTACTGCCCTTGGCTTGTTTATTGTAATCACTGGTATGACAAAAAAATAATGGATTTGTATATTGCACACAGTACGTAAGACCTAAACTTGTCCTCCAGGTTCTTAGCTGTGGCCTCACATTTATCTTGTGATCAACAAGTGTGCAGATCAATTGTTACAGTAGGGTGGACAGTGCCTTTGTATGTGGTAAGGGGTCATGAAGCTTCCTCATTTATAGGAATAACATTAGTCTATCCCATATTAAAAGATACACCAAGGTTTTTGAAGTAGGAAGGCTGTGCTCTAAGAAAAATTGAAAGGAGCCCAGTGCTCCAGACCCATGAAATCCTGGGTGCCCAGCACATGATTTCTACGAAAAAATTTCCTAGTTGCCCCAGAACAATAGTTAAGCACCACAGGCCAACTGGGTGCTGGTAGAGCACAACCTTGAGTAGTCAAACACAAAGCAGCAGTGATGAGCGGGGGCCATGAAACTATCTCATACAAGGACATAACCCTCAGTTGCAGTAAATATTTCAGTGATCAAGCCTTGGTGATTATTCATTTTTAACTTGCAATCTGTCAGTCACATCACTTCAGTGATTCAGTGCATGAGTGCCCCTGAGTTGGAGTTTACATCTCAAATTATGATATACTATAATTATAATTATTATAAGTATTCAATGCGAGATTGCAAAACTTTTCATTATTCACTCAAAAGAATAACAATACACAACATTCAAGATAGGATCACAATTTTATTTTAAAGACCACATCAGTAAATGGTAATAATTCTTGCTGTATTTTACAAAATTGCAAAAACAGTTTTTGCAATAAACTTGTGTGGGCTCTCTTGCTTTAGCTTGTGGTGTGAACTGACAATGTGTCTGTGCAGCTTTAATTAGGCTCTGAGTTTTGGGAAGACTAAAATTGAAAAAAGCATACCTTTTGTTTAGTGAGGGTTATGGCGACCAGAATGTTGGAAATACTAAGGAATTTACTGTATATTAAAATATCATACCATTCAGATTGCACCATGATCCTGATAGATTTTAATATTTTATAATAAAAATTTACAAATAGAGCTTTAAAACTTTTTATAAAAGCTCAAAGGAATGTTAATAGTGGTAACAGAAAAAATAGTACACTACAAGAGCAAGGTGTGAGCAATAATAGTGTTTACAAAACTAGAGGGCTCTCTGTGATCTGTTGCCTTAGGGCAAATCTTTTTGAAAGTTTCCTAAAAGTTTCGTAGTCGTCGCGTTCCAGTCGAAGAAAGGTCTAAGAGAAAATTTATCTTCGATGACTTCGCCAGTAGTAAAAGCAAAAATCACCACCGGCGATATAAATAAACTTAGCAAGTTTTGCCAACTGTAAGCTTACCTCCATGCGCTCCCTCTTTATGCGAAGATTTCTTTCCGGATTCAAGATCTGTCGATTGATCTTTCTTCCATATGCTAGCAAATGATCCAAGTTTAATTTTCCGCTACTGGTTTGCGTTGAAAGCCCCGTAAATGCTTTTGCAGCACTCTTCGAAGTTATCAAACCGAGAAAACAGCGAAACTGTCAGCTGGAAACAAACCTATTCCTCGAATCTCACATTCAGTTGGTCAGACTCGCGTGCAGCACAATTCTATCGATTGAAGCGGTTTCTGCACACATACGGAGCCTAATGTAGTAAGATCGAAAGAGTCTTCCTAAACAAGAACGCATCGAAGTGGGAGGAAAGAGAACATTGTTGAGCAAAGTTCTTGGAAGAAAATTGTCATGCTGTGTGTACTGCGTTAAGTAAATGACGTCACAAAGCAATTGCCTTGTGTTCTTGGTAACCAGGCCACAGGAACATAGCGTTTTAATGGCGGCGAAAATTAATGGTTTTTGAGCGCCAAAAATACCACTTTCCTTAATCGCATGAAGCTATTATTTGCACACCATGTACTTCAAGTACTAAACTGCCAATCTAACGAAAAAAAATGGTAGTCAAAAATTTGATCGTAGTAGCACTTTAAGTTTTTCAAGTTACTCTATTTTTTTTTTCATACCTAAACGAACTCCCGCTATTTCAGTTCGCAGTGATGTCTCTCGTTCGTGACGAAGTTATTTGTTTTTTCTACGTTCTTTCATACCTTTAAAAACTTTAACAGCCTAAGCTCTTGAACTTTTTGTGGCTTTCGCCCCTGCGTCTGCCAAAAGTTGATATCTGTGTTGTTCACTCAGGTGTACAAACCTCGCATTGTTCTTTTAAGTTGAAATTTTATGCAACTGGCCATCACTCTCTTCGTCTTTTTGAACATTTAGAAACAGAAAGCCAAGGTCAAAGCACGGAAGATCTTCAGCCACAATGGTGGACAGGACAAAATATAAATTTCTGTGTTTGGCAGCGAGTGTGACGTAGCTTGCGTGCATATGTTGCACTATAATGCACGCATGACGTGTGCTGCGAGCTTTATGGAGATTTATAAAATAACTGAGATGATACGCGCGATCTGATTGGTCAAAAACCTATGGTTTATTATAGCGGTAAACCCATAGAAAAAGGCATCCGGAACACGAGCCATAAACAACAACAATTTTACCCAGCCCTTCTTAATATTAAAAAGAGTTGGTTTCCACATTTTATTACAGAGCATCACAATTCGCTACTTTAAAGGTAAAAAGTACAAAGCTGGAAAGCAGTTTACATTTCACGACGATGCCAAATCGCAGAGAAAGACAACAACTGTGTGAATTTCTGGTGTAGAAAGTCTTTAGGAAAGCTTAACCATGTGCCAACCAGCAACAAAACGGATAGTTTTAGCATTCTTGATTTATTTTATGGCAAAATTAAATTCCTGAATGAAAGAAATTGTTCCGAAAAGAGATATGTGATCAAGTTATCGTACAAAATCGGCCGCTGCAGATTGTAAACAAGCTGTAAACGATGATGAAAGATGTCGGAGTTTCGCGCTGGTTTTTTTTCCAACATTTGCTCAAATTATTCAGTAATATCGATGCCATAACCTACTTCAAACCACCTGACTTCAGAAATCGACAAATATTAACGCTAATATGTGGCTACGGCAAAGAAACCTTTCTCCAAATTTAGAGCTACCACTGACATATTTCCATCGGTCGCTGTACATACATACGTTACTTGCGACAGCTTCGCAAATGCAGCAAAGTCGTTACCGCAACATTTCCTGATCATGATAAAGTCCAGAAAACAGATGTTAAACCACTGCAGCTTGTAAAAAGTGAATGAAGTCCTCCATTACAACAGCTGCCAGTTTCGTCTGTAAGCACGAAATGTTTACGGATCGACTCAACAAAATACAGCTGCGTACAGCGTGATGTTCAATTTTCTACTTCTGTAGTAAACAAACTTCATTGTACCTTCCCATGAATATGTGATGACTTTTCCTGAAAAACAGCTTTCATAAGTTATCAATCATGTAATGAGAGCAAAAACTCGTGTTTTGAAGTGCTGCTGTTTGTTGTTTCACTGAACTGAGTTTTGAGAAAGTTCGGCGCTTTTAAATTGTGAATCATAATTGGCTTATGGTGACTTTAGAGAGAAGACATGGCTTGATCACGGTACTAAAACCGCATTGTAAATCACGAGCCGAATTCTCGTGCTCTCCCAACATCCCGCGTGGGTTATCACGCCGGTAAACCCATAGAAAGTGTGGTCTATTGCGTATATAATGAACTGGTCTCGAACAATCAGAATCCAATTTTAACCTTGGCTATTTTATAAAGTCAAATAGTGCCTGGCCGTAGTTGAATCAGCTTCGCAGAATTCAAAACCTCTTCCTTGTCTAATTTGGCTGATCAGGTCCTCTAACAGATCCTACCTTCTGCGGCATATTCGTTCGCGGTCCTTTTGTAGTTCATGTCTGTTTAATATATAGAGGACCATACAAGCAATTGTTAGATCAACCTCCTCACCAGAGATGCCAGCCTCTGGAGATCTAAAGTCTGGAGACTCTCTCTTTTGCACTACCCTCCTGGGCCGAGTTGTTCAAAGCTAGGTTACGATAACCCAGGGTTAGTTCGAAATTTGAATTCAGATATGAAAGCTTAAAAAGCAAATTCAGTTTAATTCTTTTTGTCAACAATTTAATGATTGGCTACTCTAAAAAGAATAGAGAAAATTGTCCGAGAAAATGCTTTTTATGAAAAGAAAAAGAGACCCGAGTTAAAATTTAACCCTGGGTTAGCGCTAATCGGCCTTCGAACAACTGGGTCCTGAATGTCAACGGATACCCGTTAAGAACCAGTCAACTTTGCTTTGCATTGTATAGAGCGTTATGACCATGACTGTTCCCCGATATCAGCCTCACACACTGTTCATTATGAAGAAACATTATTCCGGGAAAGAGAGTCACCCTCCTAGCTGAGTCCTTTTTTCACAGGTCTTTCAAGTGGGGAAACAGTTGACACCTTTACTCAAGCCAACATCGCTCGCGCACGCTCTGTTTAGACGAACGGTTGGGGAAACGTTTAAGCGGATAGGGGAGTGATCCTGCTATTATCGAATTCATTCTCTCTGTGTCAACTTGAGTAGTCTTTATTCGTACCAATCGACAACAACATAAGAAAGCACAGTATAATGAAAATCATTACTATCTTCCTTACAAACAATGAACTTCAGAGCACGAAAAAACAGTTGTGGCCATCTTGCACGTCGATAAAATCACCTAGACTAATTTACCCCTGCCTGCAATAAATTTTATCCGTGAAGAGACTTTCATTTTTTTCTGGTTTAAGATCTCAGTCAATCCATGGGCCCCAGAACCCATTTTCGCGCGCCAGTTTCATTGCTTTCGGATCAGGGAGTTTTTTCCCAGAAGGCATCTCGCCCTTCTTGTAATACCTGACCCTCTTTCGTAACGTCTTTACCACATCCGGGAACGTCCTACTGAGGTCTTGACGCTCATTTGGGTCAGCGGTGATATTGTAAAGGGCAACTTTAATTTTGCCACGAGATTTCTGCGGATTAGAAAAGAAGGCAGTTAGAAGATTAGAGAAGATATGTATGTGAAGAAATGTGTCTTGCCATGATATAAATGAACATTGAACTAAATTGCTTTGGATGATAAGTTCTTAAACGGCTAATCGCAACTCGTTGGTCTATTCATAATTAATTTTGTAGGATTAAAAGAAGGAAAATGGATATCTAAGTTAATCAACACGTCAGCACGGTATTGGTGACTTCGTGTATGTTCAGAATTCATGGATGACAACAGTTCGTTAAATTACGGATAGCGCTTTGCAGTGGAAAAACCTCTATCCATTAGATAACGCAATTGGTCTCCTGCGGAATACCCAATTACCCGTGCGGACAGGCAGGGGAGCGGGGGAGGGGGTGACCGGCATGTAAAGCTGGCAGGGAGGCTCTTTGGGCAATAAGGATTAAACCCGGCGTGGCCTAAGCTTAATTTCAGCCCTAAAACATACCATGTTGAAGGTTAGCTGCAAACTGAAGATTAAATTATTGGGTAAGTATGAAAACAGTTCATAAATCTTTCCATCTTCGACTTTTCGCCTTCTTTTCTTCAATTGATGTGAAACAGCTCTTAGCTCATAGTTCGAGGAGGTCTAACCTCTCATAAGCTTCTATAATTTCTGTCAGGTCTCCTCGCCACTTCTTTTCCGATATTTTTTGTAATTATTGTGTGGCAAATAAAAAAATAAAAAAAAACAATAAAAATTCTAGTAAATAGCAAAATGAAGGCCATTGCAAAGACGTTGTCATTTAAAAAAAGCTTTCCTTTGCTTAATTTTTGTTTGTAACTTCTACTTTCTAAGTTGGTATAATTGAATGAAAAAATTCATACGAACGAAGTAACCCTCCCTAACAAATATTAATGCACTGGCTTAAAAAATTTATACAAGGGAAATGGTAAAGGAAAAATTCACGCGGCTCGAAAATTCCCCACCCCCACCCCTTATAACTATTCTAGTCATCCGTCCCTAATCCCGCTTTTGTTGCCTTGAAAAAGTTAATAAATAATAACAAGTACGTTATTAATTGATTATTAATGATTATTTTTTAATTTCTTTATTTATACAGGAACATCTGGTTTAGCATAAGCTAATTTAAACAGAGTCCTGTAAATAAAAAACAAACAAACAATATACAAAGAGTAGCACAGTTAAAGTAGAATCTTAAAAAGATTCAAGAAATAGCCAGGCGCTTAACTGCTAAGATATCCGTTTTCATTTATAATCAGGAACCGTAGAGCTTTCTTCTTTTTCCTAACAAAATCACACGAGACTGCAAGCAATACGGATTTTAGTCCATGTAGAAGAATTGAACTGGTGAATCGTTTAACTACTCGGGTTTAATGTGAAACGATGAGTTCTTTCTGTTCTTTTTTAGTAACTGGAAAATATTACTAAAAACCAACCATTAAAGGAGAATTCCCTTCATCCGATAGACAAAGTATTTAAAAGTTCATGCGGATATGGATGTTGGCTAAATATTTATTATAAACCCATACGAAACGACGGCATTTTGACGTTGCCAGTGGGAACATAAAAAAAGCAATGGGTTTAGTGAGTAAAAGTGCACCACTTTTTGTGGTAAGTTTCTTTTCTGCCCCTGCAAACTTCGACGTGAAAACGTGAAATGACCAAATTTTAACCCTCGGACGTACAAGGGGGGGGGGGAGGGTAAGGGGGGGGGGTGGATCCCCTACTCTGAGGTTTTTCTGAGTTTTATCCTAGAAGATAAAACAAGAGCACCTAACGTTTTCAGTAGTTGTTCTTTTATCCCTCGCGCGCATTTTGTGACGAGTTCAGTGATCCGAGGGTTAAGTTACCCTGGGTTCCAGAGGATATATTTTTTTCCATTAGGTATTTTGAAATCGGACCTCTGAAGCCAGGGTAGGGTTGAGTTTACTTGAAAACGGGAAACGCACAAGGCGATAGATTTTACTGTTATTTGTCTAAACTCGGTCCGACTTCCCCCTCTTCAGCTCCAATTCCTTCCTTTAAGTAAATGGGCAACTTGGAATAATCTCAGAACGTTTTAAAGGATGCAAAGTCTCTATTTTCAACATGTTTCAACGTTTTGGGTAAGTTAGGTACCTATTATTCCAACGCTAAGGGAAAAAAGGAAATGTGTTCTAAAGAGAGTCGTGTTAAGTTGTTCACTGGTAATGGACGTAAACATTCAATCGCAGCTGCTTATGTATGTAGTTTGTGAACGATGCGGATTGACGAACTTCAATTTCAAATGACGTCAACATCTTAGTGTATGTACCGGATACTCACAAACCAATCACGTGCGCATACTTGCGATCTTTCATCCGACATAATTTTGGATTTTTCCCCTAAATAAAGAATATCGTACCATCTCGCCAACGCTCGCCAGCAATAATTCCAAAAAACGGTTAATTAATACCAAAAGTGTATAATGTGACAGAGGGAGTCTTAGGGCGTTGGCTTCGCTGTAAGCAGCTGTAATTAAACAGAATTCTAATTCCTTAGACGACTTTTCAATATAATTTTATTGTTTGAAACGTCAATAAATCTACGTGTGACTGCCTCAAACAATGCAGAATTATTAGTGGCGACAGTTGAGGTTTCTCTTGAAAACACTGATTTTTATGTTTGCAGACCTCTCCAGAAACCAACCTCCGATTAATTTCAAGGGTTTAATTGCTCTAAAAATATTTTTGGTGAAATTCCCATCAGTCCCAAGGGTTCAGTAGGGCGTTTCCCTCTCTATCCCATCATACTCTCTTGTTAATACCTTTTTCGTTTTCCTTATTCCAGAGGACAACTCTGGCGGTTTGTACCATTGTTGATTGCCTACGTTTAACAACAGCTTCATGTCGCCCACACGAATTGCCGCACTGCCTCCGTCAATATTGTGAAGAATCTCTGATCTTTCTGATGGGACCCCTTCAGAAATAGTGGGCCATATATTGAAGCCATCCAGTGCTGAACTATTAGATTTCTCCTCTACGCCTTACAAGGAATAAGAAGCAAAAGTTAATAGCGTTTTGTTTTTCTACTAAAATAAACAATCAACAAGTCTTACAGAGTACAGGCCACTTCACTGAAGGAGGGACGCGATCTAAGCGTACAATGTATTTGCAACAAAAAATACGGGCAAACCTGCGAGATGGAGGAGGGTTGGGTACCAGTCAGTCACATGAATAAGCTCCTTACACCTGACTCCAGTCCTCTGCAGCATTTTTCCATGAACAAAACCCACTCCTCTGACCCCTCCCTCCCAGAGGCTACCTTTTTTACCACGAAGAGGCCAGTTATAACCACCAAAAGAAGGTGTTCCGCCATTATCAGTAGTCACAATCAACAAAGTGTTGTTCCATAAACTAATAAACAGAAAGTAAACCAAAACGAATAATCTGAGTGAAACATGAGACGGTACCTTATTACACGAAATTTTCGCGACATTTTGATGTGCTCATATTTCGCGATTTTGCGAAAATTTTATATTTTGAATCACTTTAAATTTGCGTTTTTAAGTACAACAATTTACATTTCATAGGCAATGTTATTTAACATGTCTTTGAATTAAATAAAATGACTTTTAATATCAATTGAAAGGAACAATAACGTCAAAATTAGGAAACACCAATGCAAGCAGTTCTCACAATGTCCACAAGCAGTTCATGTTTACTTTGTACACAAGAGCCATTTATAGTACATGAATTATTGTTCTTAAGTCAATTGACCGCAACATCCGTTTACACGGAAAATTCATCAGAAAATTAAAAATGTGATTTGTTAACGTTTCAGTGGTAATAAACTAGTTCTTTCTTGATAATGGACATAATGTGAGTCACTTAATTTTCGCGTCACGTTATGTTCTCGACACTCATTCGTCGCCAAAGGTTGATTCGTCGCGTCACTTTAATTTCGCGATTAACGAAATGACAAGAAAAGGGGTTCCCCTAGTATAATATCGTATTTCCTTTTGTATCGCGAAAATTTCATGTAATAAGGTACTAACACAGCAAATACAAAAGGGGGTAAGGATGGATATTCTTGAAGAAGATGAATGGATTACAATTGCGGTTTTTGGAAACTTATTAGCATATCAGTTCTTCAAAGTTCATTTTTGTTGTTTTTAACGTTTTATGTAATACTTGGGATAAATATTTGTTTGACACAAAGCGGTGATTTAGTCATTAACAAGTTATTTTTCAAGTATTAGCTCAAGCTCAATATTTGCCGAACTTCTTAGGGAGACTATACTAAAACAGGCACTAAAAATGTTCACTCCAAAAACTGTCTTCAACACGTACAGTTTGGTAACTTTAAAAGGAGATTTCTTCCACAAACCTAAATTGTACTTGCGTGGGTAAAAAAATGTTTGGTTTTAATGAAGGACTTCCAAAGTGAGAGCAACATTTGGCAATTTACACCACCTATTAACGAAATGACAAGAAAAGGGGTTCCCCTAGTATAATATCGTATTTCCTTTTGTTTATCCCCAGGAATTTACTTCCGTGTCCATGGGGCCTTACTAGGGTATGGGGACTTCAAAGTCTAATGCCTTACGTCGGATGCCTTAATGTAATTTTGATGTCAAATAAATGGATTTGACAGGTCCAGATCTCTATGTATTATCTACTCACCCAGCTGTCTTCATGGTCTGTGTTATATTTCCTATTGCTTCATCAGCATTTTCAACCATTCCTGCATAGATCCTTCTCTTTTCATCTGCGATCATTCGGTAATTTTTCTTGTGCTCCTTGGGAACTTGCAGAGGACCATGGACGCTTTGAAATGGTAGATATAAAAACAATGGTGTCGAGGCATTGTGGGATAGGATTACCCTCTGTGCTTGCTGCAATAAAAAGCACTCGAAATTGACATTTAACTTACTGACTTGGAGCCAGATCACGCTAAAATACGTATTCATATCTATTGAATTCAAAAAATAATGGTCGAAGCTTGTTATTCCAGACTCTTATGTATTGGAACTGTTTAATTTCTTGTCGTGTTACTTAATGCTGTCCTCTCCTGACTAATCAACAATAATAGGGAGCTTTAGCATGGATGACTGCGCGGAGGGCGGCGAAAACGTCACTTTAGATATGAATTCGCGTTTTTTCAGACTTTGTCGCGTTTATTCCAGTTCGCTGAAAATGTGAAATATAGGCGAATTTCCCAGAAGTTTGTTTGTTGGGGACCGCCCTCAAGTTTAGAAACAGAAAGAAAAATTTTGTCGTCACTTGTTTACGTTTTCTATAAAACCTGCAGTGATGGCAAAGAAGAGTACGAAAAAGCATGATGCACGTGAAGAGTCGTTGGTTTGTTAATCCACACTTACTATACCGCCGGTTCTCTTTGTCGTTGCCGTCGTCGTTGCTAAAGTTCCTTAACCCTCGGACGTACAAGCAAATTCATACCCCCACCATGGTATAAGAGGCCGGGGAGGGTGGATGGAACTCTTCCCCGGAGTTTTTTATATGTTGCAATATTTTGAAACGATTTTACCTTTAGTGGAAAGCCTTTGATTTTCTTAACAAGATGAGGTAAATTTTATGGGTGGTGGCGCTGCTGGAGGCCTGTGACATCACCAACAATGGTCGCCGTCTTGGCCGCCATCTTGGATTTTACCAAGTTTTTCTTTTCTTTTTTTTTTCGGAGGGAGAGAAGCGACGACCGGAAATGCGTCTGCTGTTCGCAGGCTAGTTAAAACCGCGACAAATGTTAATTTTTTGTGCTTTACATGAAAAATAACACATAAATAAGCACTTTGCATGATTTTAGCCACTTTTATTGTTGAATTAAGTTGAAAAAACATGTATTTTCACCCAAAATTGGCTTGACCACCTGCTACTTATGACGTCATATCTCGTAACCATAGCAACTACCATCACTAAACTTGTCTCAAAATCTTCCAAGGGATGAACGAACAGCTATTGAAAACCTCAGGTGCTGATTTTTTATGCTCAAGGAAAAAACTCATCCTTATGGGAGGGGGGGGGTACCATCCACCCCTCCCCCCTCCTTGTACGTCCGAGGGTTACCATCTTGGGCTCAACAGTGTTGTTACCAGAAGATTTTTTGCCATAAAAAACTATTTCATGTCTCTTCTACAAAAGATCAGGAAGGTGAAATACACTAGACGAAGAATAAATGAATAAATAAATAAATAAATAAGAATCTAGTGTTATTCCAAACCTCAGCGAAAAGATTCATAGAATAAACTCCGTCCTTATTTTTTACAGGCGATTTGTTATCATGTAGATCAAGAATTCCGGATCTCATGTGACTGTAATGATCTCCAGCACCAAGGTACATGCCATAAAATGAGTCGAAGCCACGGTGTAGTGGAGTGTATGGCCAGCTAAAGTATCCCAGATGCCACTTGCCTACAATATGCGTAGAATATCCTGTTATGAAATAGAAATAGATGCATTTTAGAGCTTTTAAAATATATTTCTTAGTGGCCCCCATGTAAGGGAAAACGGATTCCGGAATTTGAGAAATTTTTCGTTGTGGAATACGGAATACAGTTCAAGGAATCCGGAGTTCAACTATAAAACGATTAAAATCCAGAATTCAAGTTCCACTACAAAGACCAGAATCCATGCCAGTACCTAGAATCCAGAATCCAAGACTTACTGACTTACTTATGAGGTGACTTACTGAAAATTCCTTAGACTTAAAGCATCGTCAAATGCAGCTGCTTAAAATCAGTGATTTTCTGTGTGTTCATGCGCAAAGATGCCTCCCGGGGGTCGGAAAAGTATTACACAGCCATATTAGTCGATATTTGTTTTTTACATTAACTTCGCTTCTACTAAGTGAATATACACGAGAAACTTAAGGGTTACATACGGATACATACAAGCAACATACTGATAAAAACATACTTTTTAAGCAATCTTCAGTTTTAACAATTGTGAGAAATGTATCTTTAAAACCGTACAAAGATGTATTTATAACAATTTTTTTAATAATGTCTCAAAATGCAAGCCAAAACAATTTTTTCCTTATATTCGCATGCTACCCGTGTGTAACCCTGTGGTGTTTTAGTCAAGATCTCTGATCCAAATAGATGCGAGTAACATACGGGTAACATACGGGTAACATACGGACATACGGATACATACAAGCGTTATAATCACGCTGCGCGCCCGTCCACAGATACAGACCAAATAGCACTTCGCTCAGTTCAATAACCATTAACTTGCAATACCATTGATATTGATTAGACCACGAGCGGAAGTCCTTCTTCCCTCAGAACCAGGTGCGAGCGAAAAAGTAAAATAAGGGCAATTACAAATGATTAAAATTAGGGGAGATTTGGACGGAGAGAGAGGAAAAACGACTATTCTACTTCTCACTCGTGCTGTCCCTCTACTGCGACTAAGAAAAAACAAATAGAAACAAGGAACTGAACGCAGTCTAGATATCGATTTTTGATTTACATTGATTGAGTACGTCAAGCATTTGGGAGCAAATGGAACTTGCTAGCACAATTAAAGGCTGTTGTGGTCAGTTTGTCCATACCTGCTTCTTTGAGTTTCTGCGGTAAGATGGGGATGTTAAGTGGAAGTCCATATGGCTCCGTAGGGCGTATAACTCCATGCTGGAAACCTAATGTTACAATCAATCAATATATTCGTTTTAACCCTTTAAGTCCCAATAGTAATCAACATCAATTTTCTCCTAAGGATATCCATACATTGTCAAGACAAATGGTTATGAGAATTAACAAAATGATCAACAAAGAGAAAATGCCTCGATCTTTTATCAAGTTCTCTCAACTAATTCTTAAAGGAAATGTTTGGAGATCAGTTTGGAGAATTTGTTTGTGTATATTGGGGCTTAAAGGGTTAAAACAGTGTAAAAAGGCTAATGATCAAGCGTCAGGTCAAGAAGGCTAGACATTGGACATTTTGTTCTCTGGACCCAACTGAACTCTAAAATTTGTTTTAAATTTTTTATTTACTTTTTTATTTTCAAAGAAGACTAGTGGACAGCGCACAAAGCGAGAAACGGTCGTTACTTGTTATATTTCTCGAACCGGTTATATCTAATAACACAGACTTTCTAGCCTGCGAAAACATCCGCTGTTTTCGCAGGCTACAGACTTTCATCAAGCCAGGAGAATAACAAGATAGAACTAAGGAAAATACTTTATATATAGCTCTGATGATTATGGCAAAATCACGTTCCTGTTAGGACGTGAACAGCAAAAACAACTGCCACAAAATATGCCAGCAGGATATAGCTATAATTATCCCGTGAGCAGAGGTTTCTCTCTTGCATGTGTTTACGAAGTCGTTCGCGTTGCTTGCTGGTCTCGAAAAGCCATGCAGGAGAGAAACCTTTACTCGCAGGCTAATCCGCTTAGTAACAAAATGTGCAGTTATGCTTAGTTTTGGAGATTAATGTTATTTTTTTACAAAAATACATGGTCATGGGCTCCTGAAAATTATTTAATTTTCTTAAATTGTAACGCCAAAATCTGTTGCGCGTTTTTGTGGACTAAGACGTAGTAGTTATTTTTTTGTTCATTCATGTTATTTTTTTTTGTCTCCTGAACATGAAGGACGTGAGGAAGTCGGATCCGAGGAAGTCATGTCCGCGTAAGTCAAACCAGAGACTGCGCATGTAGAGTTTCTGGCACCCATCATGCAGAACCAAGAACGAGAAGTCCAAAGACTACTGCAAGGCTGATTGAAGACAACGTATATTGTTTTTTTATAACAATATTTCGGCTGGCCATACCAGCCTTCTTCAGGTTTACAGATGTTACTGAACTTATGTAGCAATCACAATACTATATAAATGGAGAATGTCGCAATAAAAATCGTTTAACAGGGAGAGGCGGAAATGACGTACAACACAAAAACTGGGAAGGAAAAATACTAAAGAGATGGATTACAATAATTCGTCACGGCGGTTTAGGCCATGAGGTTCAAGGGTCATGGCCCTATCTATCAATTAATGCGACTCCCTGGCCTTACAAACTGAGTCACGTGAAGAATGAATTTTCTCTAGTGGGATAGAGTACTAAAGTGATGACGTCATAAAAATGAAATTTCTGAAATTATGGGATTTGTCCGGATATTCTGAAAGAACAATGTCCAAGAGGCCTACTTGCCAAAAATGAGCATTTCGGGGCAAATTGTCTCTGAGATCGTAGCCCAGTTATGCTTAGAAAACTTAGAAAACTCCATACAAACCCTTCTAATTTTTTTTTGGGTCGACCCAAAAGAGCGGAAGCAGCCTGGCGGAAAATGATTGTTGGAGATAACCCATCATGCAAATGTTTCCGGCCGGCTGTGTCACGCTATTTACTATGTTTTTCTAAAAAAGCTAAAACATCGATTGAATTCTAAAAACTAATGGTCTACTTTTGTTATTTAAGGCGACATTTAGGCATCTCTCTCCTCCGCGCTTCTTTGTTTTGTAGGGAGGTTGGGGAGAAAGAAACAGAGATCGTCCGCCCAGCTCTTTCTATTTTTCGATTCTTGCTATTTTTATTGGCCTTACTATTACCCAGCGGGAGCCTCTGCGGAGGATGGAGTTAAAGCCATGGAAACTGTTTCCTGCCGTCTATTGCAAGGTCAAAGGTAGTTTAGAATGATGGCGAAATAAGTAGTTGTGTCTTTTATCTTTGAACAGATTACCCTGAGACACCAAGATACATCACTTGTAAATACCCCTGGTGGCAAAGAAATTATTCGTAAACCATAGAAATGAATTCAAAGGTGAGATTGAAACTTTGGACAACATCGCGAGAGACGAGCGATGGCACTACTGACTTCGACAAGCTATTCAGTTTAAGTAGTGAAAGTATAAATGCTAAATAATTTCACAAAGCATTTTTACCTGTATGTATAGGGTACATTCCGGTAAGGAGAGCACCTCTGGTTGGAGAGCAAATTGGTTGTACATAGTAATTATCCAGTATTACGCCTTCAGAAGCAAATTTATCCATGTTTGGAGTGTTGATTTGTGAGCCGTGAAACCCAACATCACTCATTCCTAAATCGTCTAACACTATCAGCAAAACATGTGGCGGAAAGGCAATAACTTGGAGCACAAACAACGAAAACAAGAGAGCAAGAATCAGAAAATGTTTGGACCGCATTTTGTAACCTTCCTCCTCTTCTCTTTGTTTTCGAAGCGAAGTGTCAGCAAATAAGGTACGATTTCCTTAATTCAATATTAATACCCGTTCAGTGCAACGTGATCCACCCTGGTCGCCCACATGACACGTATCAAGAAATTGTACCGGGTCCAATTCACCAAAACAATAGCCTTTTTGTCCTAGGTGATGCTGGCGAAAAAAGACCGAACAGTCTGTGCATGATCGTTTAAACTTCGAGAGACAAATTTGTAATACTAGGGGGGAGGAGAGAGGTTTTTTTTGCCTTGACGCGATGCTTTTGATCGGATCGTGCTTTTATACTGAGCGCTCTGAAGAAAAAAAAATGATTTCAGAAATGCTTTACAGAGAACGTTCTTAAACCGTTATTAAAACAAGCTTATTATTTGCACGTCCTACATTCAAAGGTGCGATCTTTGAATGTAATCCATACCTTTTTCTAAGATAATAAACGACTTTCGTTCTTATTCTCACCTAAGCGGTCCAGAATAGAACCTTTTACCAGACGAAACTCTTTGTACATAGCCTTTGGCTCCTCCTTTAGGTCGATGTTTCTGTCGATCTACTAGCCTGTTCCAGGCTCTCAGATGGTGGGGAAGGCGCAAAAGAGTGGGGAAGACGAGAAAGAGAAAGGCGCGCGTCGCCCCTCCTCGCCCCAGTTTTCTCCCTTGTTTGTGTTTTTGCGCTTTCTGAATTTCCGCGGGTCTACAGCTTACGCCCACCGCATTTTCGTAGTAAGTGGGTCGGTTTTCCTAAATATTCGTCTACATTTGATTTGAACAATAGAAAAAAAAAAGAAAACAGAGAAGAAGAGAAGTCGTCATCGACGGTAGGTGTATTTGTCATTCTTGACAATGTTTCCAGCTCGCCTTCATGGTCACCTGAAAAGCGACGTTTAGTGCACAATCGGAAAAGTTCAGTACAAACGTATTGTTCTTTTAATCAGCTTATTAGTAATCATTTGAAAGATTTTATACTCGATGATATTCAAACAACCAGTTTCTTACCGTCTCGTCTTTATTATGATTCTGTTCAGATCGCGATCACCGAAAAGGCGTCATCAAGATTCGATTGCTAGCAGTCTAGTCTCTTCTTTTTCTTTTGAGACACTTTTTAACGCGAGCGCGCGCGAGGGGCGAGCGCCGAACCCGCTAGAAACGAGGAAGAGCAACAATCTCTCCTCCTTTTTTGCACCTATAAGCTCACCGCGCTTGGCTGTCAGGAAAAATGGACAACCGTTCACGGTCAACATCATGTAAACTAAATTCGTGTACCACTCGCGTCATAAATACCATACTCTATTGTGGATCGTGTTCGCTTTGAGATCACCACCAACGAAACTCAGGTTTGAAATCGTTCAAGCCTCCCCAAGAACAAGCTGACAGAATCGAACGCGTAAGGTGAGCTGTAGCCACGCCTATAGTATTATGCTCGTCCCATAAATGTTGATTTTACAACTTTACAACTCGTCAGAGTTTCCTGCCACTTTCTTTGGTCATTTTTGAATGAAGCCTTACTTCCGTTTTTTTTTTGGCGGAAAGATTGTCGACCGAATCTAAATGAATTTCAACAGTCGAAACTTCATAACAATATCAGCAGGAGCGTACCGTCAATATACGCACATAGACCCGTGCGTACAAGTACAGCTGAAATATGGAAAAATGATACACTTTTTATTTCCTGAAAAAGCCTTTTTGCATCAATTAATCGGGATGACTTTCTTTCTGTCTTTCTTTTATCTTCTATTATTCCATAATTCTGATGGCGTCACTGGCCTTTTTTTCCCCATAAACATGCACTTGGGTACAATGAAAATCCAGCACCACCATTCAGCGATTGCGACCACCTTTTTTGGATGACGACTTTGCAATTTTCCATTGCCTGTTTTTACCCTCCTGTAGACGACAACTTAAGAAATGACTTCATCTCTATGTTCGTTGTATTTACTGCACAGCAAGCAATTAAACTCAATGTTCTTAATTGAATAATTAATTTCGAGAATTAATTCAATAATTTTTATTTCAAAATGTAGATGCATACGAAACCACTGTGGCTCAATTGTCCTTGGCAGACAACTTCCGTCGATAGCGACGTTTTATTTCTGGGGTCGTCGCCGGTCAAAGATCGACAGTATAATAATAATTTTTTTTTTTTTAACAGATTGAAATGACATTTTCTGGTGTAAAATTTACGTTGTTGTTGTTTGTTGTGTTTTTCTCTTTTTAATTCTAGGAAGACGACAACTACCTAAGCTACGAAAGTTTCCCGGTGTTGTGTCGAGATGCCGCCTCCATCCTTCACCGCCATCCAAGAAGTATGTTTGCAAACAGACTTTTGACTGCTACCGTGAATGAAACCACTACACCTGTATTAGCATGGCCGGGTAGTACACTTATCGTGCGTGTATGTACGGAGCGTACAAACGCGTGTGCGACTGTATCGACCAAAAAAACGTCCTTGGAACTACCCTACTAGCTTCCAACACTACAATGTGAATGCGACCATTTGAACTTTAGTTTCTTCGCGTACATTATAATTTCAAACAATTTGCCCCTATACGACAGCTGTCGTCCTAAAAGTTGACAGGAACTTTTAATTTCACTAGGTTTGTTCTTGAATATAATAATATAATAATATGAGCCGCTTCTTTCTTTCTTTTATTTTTTCTTTTTCTTTTTTAAGACACTTTTTTTAAGTGGAATGCTACCCAGGCTAACTTTTCAGTTTCTCTTGAAGCACTACGATAACTGTACAATTCGTATCATAACAATTATTCTAAAACATTCAGTCTGAGTTCCTTAGCCTATCTTTATCTTCCTTTATATTGTTGTTTATTTTGAACTATATTCTCGTTGGGTGCCCCTGTTCAATATCGCCCTCATCTCTGGAATTTCCAGAGAAAATGCGAGTTGGATGGCAACAAGAAAGCTTATGCAGATTTGGGTCTGTAATTGAGTATGAGTGGGTTTACAGCCCTGGCAAGGTTGACTCCATCTTTTTAACTGTGGACAAACCTATTATTTTGCATGGCATACGCTTGTGTGGCTATCAAAATGAAAACTATTCATTACACCTCAGAATAAAGGATATCAGTTCCTCATCAGATATTGTCAGTCTTAAAAGGCATTTTCGTTCACAGAAGCTACTGTACAAATCAAGTCATTACTGGGGATTTGAGGTCTTGTTTGACCTTCCTGTTGTCATAGAAAATGGAATAAGGTACTCTGTTGATGCATATATTTCAGGTGCATTTTCATGGCGTGGACAGAGTGGTGTGAGTTCTCTTCAGTGTTCTGGAGTATGCTTTAAATTTGAAAACAGTGAAAAAAGTAACAATGGCACCAGTGTCAAGAAGGGACAATTTCCTGAATTCTTATTCTGCAAACAGTGACCTGTTCTCACTTTTGGCGAATGACCATCCTTAAGACCAGGAGATCTAAAGATGATGAAATATGGGAGACTGTCCCTTCAGTCATATCAGGACTTGTTAATCCTTTGTACAAGCAGCTTTTTTGCCTCAGTATACAAGGTGGTTGCATGCAGGGTTGCATCCATCCACTTTTTAATGTTAAGAGTACTTGAAGAGAGATTTATGTCTTGAGACAAATAAATGGGGCTATTTCACAGCATGAGTCTTTAATTCCAGGGTAGAGTGGGGGAAAGGGGGGGGGTGGGGTGAGGGGGTAGAGACATCACACCATTTCAAATATTGAGAGACTGATAACCAGTCACTTTCACTTTTATCTCTTACTTAACTGGAGAGACACAAAGAAAAGGGAAAGTCAATATTATGTTAACATTACTTTCAAGAAAGCAGAACATGCAGGTTATTAACTTGATAAGATCTGTATTAATTTTTATTGTTATACACCTGTCAATGTATATTTGTAAACCCCAATTTGGCTCAATTTCCCCGAGGTTAAGTGAGGATAATATTTTCAACAAATATAGCAAAACTCCCCACCCAGAGGCCTTTTCGTTTCATTAAGAATGTCAAAAACGGCCTGTCACATCTCCCTTCTGAGGAAACAGGATGTGTGACCTACAGTATGTCTCCATAAAAAGCATTGCTGCAAACAAATTCCTACTTCAAAAGTTTTCTTAACACTGTTATGGTAAACCGCTTTCTGCGTAATCTTTCAGAATGAGTGAAAGTATAAACACCTTTCATTAAACTTGTCTCCTGGGTCCGGTTCCTGAAAGGCTGATTAGTGTTAATCCAGGATTAAAATTTTGTTCTGTTTTTGTACTTGACATTCCTATGCATTGCTTAGGGTAACATTTTGTGTTATCATTACTGTATCTCGTAGTAACGGCTCAACAGTATTTTGAAACCTCGAGTTGCATGTTTTTAGACTTGAAAACCGTGCGTCAAATTTTGCTTAATCCGTGGGTTAAACTAAAGTATCTTTCGAGGAACCGGGCCCTGATACATTTGTTGCATTCATATATGAAAGACTTGGTGCTTCTATTAAATATTTCATTACAGTGGAACACTTCTATTCGAGGGACACCTCCATTCAGAGCACACAAAATTTGGTCCTGGAAAAATGTTCACATAACCTTTATATTTGTTACCTCTGTTGAAGGGACACCTCTATTCAGGGGAAAGGGGTTTTCTGGGTCCGGAAACCTGGGTTTAAGGTGATTCACTGGGTTTGCACTGTTCATCTCTTACTGCACAAAGATGGCCACCGCAAAAGAGAGTGTCTGAAGTAACATTATTAAAATGAAGTTGACTGAAGAGAAACGCTATTAGAATTTTCGCTTGTGGTTTTTCTTGCCGAAGTGAGACTCAGTGTGTTGGGAATGTGCATAACGTAAGCAGCACGCGTGTTGCTGAGTTTGACTTGCTCATGGACCTCATGATGGAGAACCTCGCCGAGTGGATGTTAAACTTGTACTTACTCACTTTGATTTTCATTTAAACGCTTTCTTTATCACATTGTGTCCTGTGATATCTCGATGTAAATCTGTAAAAACGGATTTTTTATTACTTTCTTTCCCCTTTCACATACATGCCATTTTGAATCTCGCTCCAGTCCTCTCTCAAAAATCGGAGAAAATTTGTTTGGTGCGCACTTTCTGCAGCTCTACGGCAAAAACGAGTACGGTGACCCCCATTTTTTATTTCATGATTTTGATAAGGACAGTGCTTCCTTTTGATGAGAAAAAAATTGGCACAAATCTATGTTCAGTTTTTTGGCAATTTTACTAAATTGTACGGATTGAGCTATCACGGGTCGAATAGCGCGTGTCCAATTTGAATCTACTTTGGAGCGTAAAGTAAAAACAAGGGCATTAAACAGGGGCGTAGCTAGGGGGGTCCTGGGGTGCCCGTGACCCCCCCTTGGTAGGCTTTCTTTTGACCAAACAACCTACAATATTCAGGTGGCGAAAACGCCATGACAACATCTTGGCCGTAATTAAGCCATTGTTGAAAAGTCCACTTTTTTAAAATTTGTTCTTTTGTAAAGTATTTTCGTCAACGGCTCTTGTTTCTAGTTAATATGGGCCTTCATGCCGCGATAATACGACTGAGCCCGCTGATACACGAGGGAGAGCAGCGGGTGAGTAGCCTCTGTGACCCCCCCTTTGAAAAATCCTGGCTACGCCCTTGTTAAAAGGCATTTTTCAGGTACGTAAGTGGATAAAAAATACATTAAAGTCAAATTCTGTGCGATACCACATGCATCACCGAAAAAATCTCTTCTTTTTGTCTACTTTTGGGCTGCGCGTGGTGTTTGTCAAAGGGTCCTAAATAGCCGTATTTGTCAGCATTGTGACGTCAAAACGAGCACGATGACCCATACTTTTTTTACTTTTTTTATCATCTTCATGACTTGTTACATCAGTGTACCAAGCTTCATCTACAATCCATGTTAGCTTCTTTTACTAAGGAATCACCTTAAGTTCCATTCAGGGGACACCTTAGCACTCAAAAAGTGACTGACCACTTAAATTGTTGCTTAGTTCAAGTGTACACTGGTCAAAATGCCAACAGCTTTCAAAACATGAACTATATCACTTAAATTGATGTACTGCATGCACTTGTGCGAATTCAACAAACAACAGTGGAGAGATAAGTTAATCATCTTTTTTTTTACATATTATCTCGCTTTTTCTCCTATTTTGTAACTGAGAAAAGGTAGCCCTGGGGATGACGTTGGGCCGATGCTACAAGCATTGTGGGGAGCGGGGGGGAGGGATCAGGGACCGCGGAGACCGTTTTAAAGTGGTAGGGCTAAAAATTCTGGCCAACATAAAAGAAACATTGAAGTGATAGTCGGTGTTGAGGAGGGCACTTCGCGGCGTTGCTAAAACGAGGGTAAGGGTAACACCAAGGGTGACGGTAAGGGTAAGGGTGAGGGTGAGTTTCAGAGTAATGTGAAAGCTTATGGAAACATAACTGTACCGATGATCATGCAAGTAATCGGCTCCTGTCATGCATCTATCATTCGTCCGTTCCTCTTACTGGTTTTGTTGCGCACAAAAAAGAAATTTTCTCACAGAAATTGCGTTCTTTTGCGGACAAAGCCCGTAGAAAAAAAAATCGGTCCAAGAGTTGAGGAAGACTGGAAATCGATGACCGGAAATTTGTCTGCTGATCTCCCTCCCCTGGTCTGACCTCAAAGTGCTCATATTACTCTACTCATGGAAACCAATTAGAGAGTAAACCTATCGTATGGTAATCACGTGACATGCAATCTTAGAACGTCCACAATCCCTCATTCCGAGTTGATATTTCTTGTGTGGTCGCTTTTCTCTTTCTTGAATATCAAGTATTATATTACACCAAACCTACATCAGTTTAACTGATGTACTAACTTGCTTATTAAATTTGATATTGTACGCAATATCAATTCATACCCCCAAAATATTCCGACAATCTTTCGAATAAGTTACATTTGGAGACGAGCAAACTGTACATCTAACACTTTCCCTTAAAAAAGGCAAATGTAGGGTCTTCAAACCGCGCCAAGTCCAAGACGTACGAATTGTAAAATTCATAGAAATATTGGTAATCAACATCATGATTGTTCGAGTATAAAGGAGACAATTTTTTTTTGAATTGCCACAACTTGAACTTCTCGCAATTGAAATTTTGTCATTCGATTAGTTATATTTTCCTTGTTTTTTCTTATAATAGCAATTCCTCACCCTAACCTCACCCCCACCCTTCAACTCACCCTCACCCCCACCCTCACCCTTACCCTTTTTGTTACCCTTACCCTTATTTTAGCAACGCCGGGGCACTACCAGTAACGATGACATTGTCAGTGCCGTATCCAGACGATAAGGGGGTAGGGAGGGGGGGGGCAGTCCCCCAAAACAATTTTTTCAGCCCTTTGGGCCTCAGTGTGGTCTAAAAACAAGGGGGGGGGGGGGGGCCTGGGCCCCCCAGGCCCCTCTCCTGGATCCGCCACTGATTGTGCAAGCTGCAACCTTTTATTTCCTGTAATAAACTCACAGGCATCCCAAACTCAGTGTGTAAGAGCACACGTTGAAAACTAAAACATCTGGTTATATTGCATAGTCTAGTGATTTATAGGGTTCATATGGGAAACGTAGAAATCTGAAAAAAAAACTGCCTTATGTAAGCTTTTAATATTGTGGAAATCGCTTTAAAAAGACACAAGGAAACAAAATATAGCACGGGAAGTTTGTTTTAATTTCTTTCTCTACAATAAGCTAAGATAAGGCAAATTTTCCTTAAACTTTTATATTTCCCATATGAAAAAGCCTATTAATTGACTGGTTTTTTCCACAAAAAGATCCACACTCCCCCAATGGATCCAGTCCCAATTTCTTGAGTCTATGTTAGTAACGCCTGTGAACCGCAGACGTATTTCCGGTCGTCGCTTCTCTCCCTCCGAAAAATAAAGCCAGAAAAACCGGATGGTCTCGCAGGCTAATGTCAGTCAGTAGTGTGGAAGTTTCACATTTGTTTCCATGTATTTTCAGGGGTCGTGGTGGCTCGCGGCTCGAGCTGTAGCGGATGTAGTGATTTCACTACTCCTCCTCAACCCAGAAGAAAAACTAGTCGAGGAGAAAGGTCCGCTGATCCAGGGGATGACGCCACGCCTGAAGCCGATTCTGAATGTTAGATTCGCCAACAAACTCACCAGGCAGCAAAAAATACCATTACCTCTGTGTTATGTAAGTTTACTTCGTGTTCCTTTTCTAACGTGTTGAGTCTGTCTTTCTTTGATAAAAGAGAATTTTTTCCTGTTATTATACTAATAGGGAGGGGGGGGGGGGCATATTAGTTACATTTCTACAATGAAATTGTTCTTGAGGTCAATATCAGCTAGTCTGACAAGTCACACATGAGGTCCTGATTACAACACTTTTAAAATCCGAGTTTGAAACGTCTTTTCAGCTTAAGTACTTCTGCTTATTCTTCTTCTTTGTGAGTCGTTTTTATCTTAACAAGTAGCTTTTTTATTTAGTCGAATAGTGGTCTATTATCAATGCTGCATTCTGATTGGTTGAGCTACTACTAGGCCATTTGTTATAGCCCACTAGTAGGGAAAAGTGCCGGCTTTGAAAACCAAAACAATGGCGGCTGAATCACGTTTTGCTAGCTAAAGTTGTTTTGTCTCGATATTTTTGACCAACTTGTTGGATTTTACTAAAAGAATTATTCCTCTCGCCCTCATGGCCTCTGAGTCAATAGCCAATTCAGCCTTTCAAATTTGCCTCATGGGCTATTGACTCAGAGCACAATTTTGGGCTCGAGGAATAATTGTTAACTATGAACGTTAATTTAAGGGATCGGATCAAGGCTTTTTTGGATTGAACATCTTCATATGCCTCAAGTTTCCAATGTAATCAGCTCTTCCCTAAATTATAAGACTTCTCAGAAGTCGGGGAGGGTGGAGACATATGCAGAGATAGCTGCTTCGCAACAATATCGGAGGAAAAAACACAACCGAATGAATTCACACTCAATTCTACAAGTATTGTATGGGCATAAAGAAAAGTACGAAAGATTAAGAGATCCAAATGTATGCAGCCAGTAACAAAACTGGGACCTGTTTTTCCAAAGTCCCGGTAATCTGCGGTAATTAACGGGCCTTGGGCCCATTTCTCGAAAGTCCCGGTAACTTTACGGGCTCGAAATCAAATATTCAAATCGAAATATAAAGAATAAGAGCGCTGGTCCTGGCTAGCAAACTACTCCATTTTGTTTCATTAACTGACAGTTTTGTCATGTTAGATGCAAAACTATTGAAACCTCGATCTTTAATGTAAACGGAGACAGCTTACCGGGCCCGTTAATCATCGGGACTTTCCAGAAACGGGCCCCTGGAAAGCTGTTGTTTACATTCAAAATAGATTTTTCAAAACTTTTGAAGATAACAGGACTAACCGATCCGTGGACAAGACAAAATGAACTGGTTGTAAGCTAGGATGCCTGCTTTTTCATTTCGAACCAAGAAAAGTTACCGGGACTGTCGAAAGACGTGTCCCTGGTCGACTTTCACGTCTCTTATTAAAACTAAAAAAATATACACGTCTGGTTATATCTATAATCACTTCCCCAAAAAAGCATTGCTAAACAATGTCTCTATATTTCTGACTAATTAGTGAAAAATGGGAAGCTGGATCTTTTTAAACGGAAGGATTAATGATTTCACAACTTACCCTAAGTGATCGATTAAGCTAATACGCACCTCACTTCGTTCTCTCTATATTCCCTTCAGTGTTTTACCTGTAGTTGAAAATGAGTGCCGCTCTCGTATAAGCGCCATGGTGCTTAATCAGTTATTTACAATAATCAATTTGATGTAGATGGACACAAAAACTTATTGTGGATAGAAAAATTTTCAAAAAACGACCAATAAAAAAAATACCATGATCTGAACTAGTCATCAAATAGAAATGATTACATGTAAATCTAACAAGTAAGCTATCTATTATTATATTCTACCCTTAAAATCATGTCAATATAAGTAACGTTTACTTTTCTGAAATTATAATCATCTTTAAATATGCATCATTTAGTACCTTAGATATACTATAGTAATCAGAGTGTAGACTTGTGTTAAGTAAAATAAAACAAAAACCAATGTTCATTAAAATAAAGATTAGTGCAAGGTCAGCTTCATCATTTTTATCTGTGGGAACTTAGGTAATAGGGTAGAGAAATCAGACTTCATAAACTCATGAAATTGCCTAGACCAGACACTAAACAGAGCTAAATTTTCTACCATTTAAAAGCTAAATTTTCTATTATTTAAATCATAAGGGTAATAATTGATTGTAGGGTGTTCATGAAATTGAACGTTGTACATGTATTAAAGATGTCTTCATCAACACAAAACTTCGTTATGGTCAAGATGATCCTCAAATTTCACGTGTCATAAAGGCTTCTGTGGTAGACCTTTCATTTACGTTCACCACGGTCTAGCCTGTTCCAGGCTCTCAGATAGTAGGGATGGCACGTGAGCTGGTGTAATTGTCCAGCTAAAGAACCCCTACACTAGCTTTAGGGCCTGTTTACATGGAGGTGGGGGACCCCAGGTAGGTGAGGTAGGTAACCCGCCTGCCCATATAATCTCTCACATCGTCACCCCACCCATCATGTAAATGTAATCAAATTAAAATGAGAGATTATATGGACAGGCAGGTCACCACACCAAAGCAAGTTATCTCACCTAGTAATTTGAAAATTGTAAAATCAACCCTGTTCAAATGAGTCGATTTTACAATTTTAAAATTAACATTAGGTAACTACGTTGCACAGGGATTTTATTCTTTTTTACTCAAGGTTACCTCACCTACTTGGGGTCCCACACCTCCATGTAAACAGAACCTAATTAGTCAGTGTGAAAACCCTAGATAATACTGAATAACTTTTAGAGTTCATTCATCAGTGAGGGAAATTTATTAGAACCGTACATTCACCACTTTACAATGTGAAGAAAACTGGGTGAGTTGACTTTCCCAAAGACTTCTGGGACTGCTACTAGGGACAGGGAGAAAAAAATGGCCAACAGCTGACTGGTGCATCCTGGTGCATCCAAAGCTAACTCTGCTCAGTAGCCTGAGAAAACAGACAACATTTTGCGACATCAGCAGCGGTTTCCCAGTGAAATGACATCTGAGAAACAAATGCAGAAATTCCATACTGATGATGCATACATACATACATACATACATGAACTTTATTAAAGTGTCAAGGTATTTAGCTAAAAGCTAATTGTGGACACTATAAATAAATGAAATGACTATAATATAAGATTAAATCAAGTATACATAAAAATATCAAAAATATATCATTAAAATATTATTAATATATAAAAATAACATTAATATATAAAATTATTACAGACAAACAGCAGCAGTATACGTAAAAATATTAAAAATATATCATTAAAATATCATTAATATATAAAAATAACATTAATGTATAAAATTATTACAGACAAACAGCAGGACAAGCAGGGAACAAACAAAGACAAACAAATAGATAGACAAAAAACAAAACAGACAATCAGATAGACAGACAAACAAACAGACAATATAAGACAAACATATAAGCAGCAGTCAAACATAAATACAAAATTCAGAAAGTTAAAAGTCTAGAAAATTTAAATTAGACGAATTAAATAGAGGATAGGGGAGCACACTCCCAATACACTGGGCAGCCAGACAACAGAAGCCACTATGAATACCTACCACTCTAAGATGATCATGCACAACAGCCACACGTACCATCCAGCAAGCCAAGCACATTGAGAGCACGCACCCCTCTCCTGAATGCCTGAAGACTGGTCTTACTGCATAGTTCCTGGCTTATCTTGCCCCATATGTGTGGGCCTTAATATCTGATACTGTGCTTGCCATACTTAACAGTATTATATCTTGGAACAGGAAAATCACCTCGTAAGTTAAAATGCTTATCTTGCTGAAAAATTATATTACATACATGCTCTGGAGCTAGTGAATTTTTAACCTTATACGTTAAAATTAGTATATCTTGTAGCCGTCTGTTCTCAAGACTAGAGAGTCTTCCCTTCTCTAGGAGTTCCTCATACGTAGCATTCCTATCATTATATACAGCACATAATTTCTGGCATCAGATGCTTTGCAAAAACGCCACACTATGTGACAATATGTTAAGTTAGGTAAAATTGCCAATTTGTACAAATTATTGTAACTTGGCTTCTCTGGGAATCATATTTCTAAGACGTACTAAAACACCAACTTTCTTACTTGCCTTTTTGCATATATCACTTATATGAGTACTAAAATTAAGTTCATCATCTAATGTTACTCCCAGTAACTTCAAGTCTGGTGATGATTTAATAACCTGTTCATCAATCTTGACATTGATAGATGGACTGTCCTCAGTTTTGTTCTTCCCGCCTAATAACATTAAAATTTAATTGTACTTGTCATAATTTCCCTTCAAAAAGTTATCTTTGTACCATTTTGATATAGTGTGCCTCCCATTAGTTAAAAATTGTTCCACGCAGTCAACTGAATACCCTTTACATACAACTGATGATCGTCAGCGTACATTGACAAGCTTGCATTATTTACTACATACATCATATCATTTTGAAAAATGTTCCACAGTAAGGGTCCAAATGATGACCCTTGAGGGCATCCTCTAACAGCATCCTTCCAACTGCTAGTGACTCCATTAAGTTTGACTCTGTTTTGTTGATTGGAAAAATATGATCTCATCAAGCTAAGTGATTCCTCTGAAAAGCCATATGCCTTAAGTTTATTTATCATGAGTGATGGATGTAGGGAATCAAATGTTTTACTCATGTCTGTTGAGAGTATTCCAATAAATTGCTTAGAAGCCACAGTTGGCTTCCAATCCTCAGTGAGTCTCAGCAAAGTACTGTAGTTTCACATCTATGCTTTTTCCTGTACGCAGATACGCAGGGATCGAGCTTGGAATCAAAATGATTATTCACTTGTATGCTCATCATAGACTCAAAAACCTTATCTACTATACTTAGCAATGTTTTTAGACGATAGTTTCTTTCATCCAACCGGTCATCCTTTTTGTGGACTGGGTTCCACTCTCCTTTCTTCCATGCTTCAGGCCATTCACCTTTCCTTATACACTTCTTAAAAAGCTTTGTTAAGGAATCTGCTATGCCACTTGATGCTAGCCTTAACATTCTAGGAGCCATAACCACAGGCCTTTCTGACATTTAGTTTCTCAAGGGCTAACTGAACTGAATTTAATTTTAAACTGCATCACTACCCAGATCTGGGTAGTGCTTCTGATTGGTCATGCCATGTGTGAAATTTGCCTCAACCAATCAGAAACACTACCCAGATCTGGGTGGTGACGTGCTATCAGTATGGAATTTCTGCGCTTGTTTCTCAGACGTCATTTCGTGGAGAAACCGTTGGTGACGTCTCAAAATGTTGTCTGTTTTCTCAGGCTATGCTCAGTTTCCCTCTCATTTTTTTAAAGCGGCAAATTTACCTATGTTAGCCAGAATTTCATGCCCTGCCAGGAGCACTTGACCTTCATGGCATAGTCTTACTCTAGGGTAAAAAGAATTTCAGGGAATTGGTCATTTGTCACTTTGTTGAATCTAAATGTTATTCCAGAACAATGGACATACTCCAAAGCATTTTGCCCACGCCATGAACATGAACCAGACAAGGAACTGGTGACCAGGTAATTACTATCCTTCTCTAGAGTTACTGGTTCATCAAACAAGACGTTGATGCCATAGAACCCCACACTTTTGTACTGAAACAGTTGGGAATAAAAGGTTCCTGTTTTCTTGGCAAGCAATGTGTTTGTTGACACATCTTTGACCATCAAAGTAACTACATGTTGTTCACTATTACAGCTAAAGATTTGGACACCCTGCATTTTGATGGCCTCATCCACAGACAGACACAGAGCATGTTCCTTTTCATGATCAGCTCCATATGCTCTCCAACCAAATTTCACAACAGACCCAAATCTTTGGCAATGTTTGAGACCACCAGTTCTTTTGATAGTTAAAAATCCCCTTGGAGGTGTACCGGAAGTGGACAAGAAATGTCTCATTAAATCATACACTTCATGGGGTACAAGAACTTCACTGGCAAGAATAACACTGGCAAACTCCTTTTCTTCCATTACAGGGAAACGAATGGCTGACAGTATTCCCTCACCAAGTAGTTTTCGTTTTGTTGCACCGTTAGTAACTAAACCCAGTCTTTCACACTGATGCAATGCCCACTTATCCACAGCTCTAAAAAGCTCAATCTCTTTAACAGTCAAAGAATCTCTTTGCACTAATTTTGCGAGTAGAGAGCGCTCAATTGTGAAAAATTCATCCGATTGGATCGCCACTTGTGTTTGCTCATCAATTATTTCCCAGCAACGATCTATGAGTAACCTATCTTGTTGGTGGCACCGCAGAACGTGATTAAGAACAGTAAACACATTTGACCCTTCTACAATTTGACGAAGATATTCATAACACTTGCTGACCAAGGACGGTATTATGTACTTTTCTGCTAAATAAAGCACTTGCAAAACATTGTTTCTGCTGAAAATGATTTCGTCACTGTACATGTAGCGAAACAACTCGAGCAAGGCATCGTATTCGCAGTCAGGTAAAACAATAACGTCTAAAGTCGACTCCGCCATTGAACCATTGAACATTGCGAGGAATACGGGACTGCCAATCGACAACACAAATCTGTGAGCTGGAATTTCTGTTGTGCTGTTGTGACACCCTGTTGTTACAAACTTCACGTCACTTAGAAGGCTGTTATTAAACATAAATTTGGTTCTCTCCCTGACCGTCGATCGTGCTGACTGCCAATTTTCTTCAGGATTCGACACTGCCATGCTTTCGTGGCGATAATTTGTGGAACGTCTGATGGAACCTCACATGACGCTTATATGAACCAATATACGGTACGCAGCTTAAACAGGTGGGAGTCGATAAAATCTGGAACATGGAACATTCCGGAACATACCGGAACATCCCGGAACATCCCATCCTCGGAGACCCAGGGGCAGATAAAGGGGGCGAGGGAAAGTCTAAACGGGCGGAAAATAAAGAAAAGTAAAGAACGACGAGAAGAGCCCCTGGGGACAATGTCTTACCAGACCAGTTCCCACGGTCGCTGCGTTCTGGCTTCTGATTGATGCCACAAAACTTGTGTTTTTCTGGCACCAATCAGAAGCCAGAACGGCGGCG
>NC_133213.1:11622360-11669860 GCF_958299795.1 Porites lutea | reverse complement strand
AAAAGGAGGAGCAAGGATGGCACAGTTGGAAAGTGCACAGCCTTCGGTGCGCGAGGTCCCGAGTTCGATCCCTGGTGTCAACACATCATTATTTCAACTTCTCTCCTTTCTGTGTAGCTTTAAATACCCTTAAAACGTAGCATTGATGGAGAGAGGGGGGTAAAAGGAGCGCACCGTCGACCTCAAGTTTATCAGTTATTATTACTGTCACAAGTTATTGCCGTAAAATATGGTCGCTTTACCTTTTTCTACCTTTTTATTAAGCCCTGAGGACGAGGTTGTAAAACATGCCTCGCCAGGAATTTTTAACACTCTTTATTTTTTACACATTTACATTTAAAAAGAAGCGTATGAGGTCCCTGCATGCTTAGACACCTGTAAGGAGCTCATTCACTCCAGAGCCCTCGCACCAGAGTAGTAATGGTAGGTCTTTACGATCTTTCAAAAAAAAGGAAGGTCGTCGCGTGCGTTACAATTTACAAACAAACTAACTTCAGAAGAGCTAAAAGTTACAGGAACAAGGCCTCTTTTAGCCAAACAATGATGCATCATTTATGAAAATGAGTGTAATTTGTTTGATGTAATTAGGCGAATACCCCGTGGTTACGAAATCTGA
This sequence comes from Porites lutea, assembly GCF_958299795.1. Taxonomy (NCBI): domain Eukaryota; kingdom Metazoa; phylum Cnidaria; class Anthozoa; order Scleractinia; family Poritidae; genus Porites; species Porites lutea. Next base: position 11,669,244 of record NC_133213.1, on the reverse strand, counting down.
CGATCATGAATTCCTCAAGAGCAATTCACAGTCACCACTTGAACTTTCCACAAAATAATGCTGTGAAAAATTACAGAAAATACCAAAAAAAGCAAGGGTCAACAATAATTATGGCATGGTCCCTTATAATAATGGAGTGGTCATGATAAAGAAGCCCATCAGCCCCAACTTTGACCACTCAAACAGATTTCCGACAGATTACATACCGCAAACTTTGCATTCACTTATGCCTATGTTGCCACAACAGGAGCCTAGAAATCGGCTCCTGGTTACACACTTTGTTTCATTGCTGAATGTCATTCTAAACAGCTTTACGAAGTATTTTGTTAGTAGGGGTGTTTTCAACATGATCGAAATTTAGAGATGGTGACAAAAACGAACACAAAAAAAGTCACAAAACGAGACGCATGAAACAACCGCAATCTAATATTCGTGTTACACCGATATAATGGCTCCTTTGGCTGCTATGCTGACGTTTTTGAAGATGGAAGTAGTATCACAGCTAGTCCCGGGTTAGGTATACCGTTTATTACCAGTTTCACGGTTCCTGAGACCTATTAGGGCCTGTTAACATAAAGGTGGGGGAACCCCAGGTAGGTGAGGTAACCTGCTTAGGTGGGGTAAAAAATAGCCCTCTTTTACATGCAATCTTAAAACCCCGCCATCCTGGGGTGCACTTTCTCAAGATTACTGAATGGTCGCTAAGCACGTAAAAAAGAAAAATGCTGGCAAACCACGTCAACGTTCACTTGGTGCTCTTTCTGTAGCCTGCGTGGAGACGATAACTTAACTCTGATTAGTACCGTCTGCGAAGCAGCGCAGAGATCCTTGTTCTGAAACCCAACGGACTCAACGAATTACCGGAAGTGCGTTTCGAATTTCACTTCAACCTGACTGGCGATCACGACAAACAAAACAAAGGTCCTTTTTAACTGGCCAATCTTGGCGCGTAGTCAAATCTCGGTACACAGCTGGAAGTCCAGAACAAGGATTTCGGCGCTGTTTCGCAGACGGAGTTAACCAGAGTTTAATTTCGTCTGCGCGCAAGCTACTCTTTCTGCAACCTTCAGTGTTGTGGCTTTCTATTGTTACCTTTAATAATTGTGTGAAGCCACCCGGCGCCAAAGTGAATTTTGCGCAAATTTGATGTATCACGAATCCGACCCCGACTAGCCAGGGTTACCTCACCTTGAAACATTCACATTTGACCTCAACTGAGAGGGCTACCCGGTGTGGCAGACCGGGCTACCTACCTTGAAGGGTCACCCCACCTATCATGTAAACGTGATCAAATTAAAATGAGAGATTATATGGACAGGCGACTTGGGGTCCCCCTCCTCCACGTAAACAGGCCCTAAAAGTTAGCGCATCCCCCTTTCTACAGTTTCAGCAGTTAAACTATTCACCATTTATAATTTAAGTCAGTTTTGTACCTCCTGAGTCTCACTTTTACGACTTGAAAAGCCGTTATTATTCTTGGACATAAGTGCTTCAGTGCCAAATATAGAGGCTTCGTGATAAACGGTGCTGTTTTTTGAAGCTTGGGCTAACTTGTTTCTCGTTTTCGTTTATGAGACCAGATTCTTTTTTGTTTGTTTTTGCTTTGTAAAGCTTAGGCAAACTGCGGGAATTGTAAATGATATGACTTGTGCCACTGTGCTTGCTTCTCTGTCAAAAGATGCACGTGCGTCCGTCAGATAAAGAGAGACTGAAGGGCATCCACCTTAGGAAATAACTATTTTGGGTTCTGTCATTTCGTTATTTGCTCTTCGTGAACAGCTGTCATAAATCCCTGATAATATATGATACAAGAGACTCTTTGACAATTCCTTTTTTTAAAAAATTTTGTGTGAATTACTTAATGCAATACGCTTTCTTTAGCTTAAAGAGACATGTAATGACAAGTAATACTTGATAAATAAGGCTTAAGCCACACAATAAGGCCTCCTCTTATTGAAATACATTAGAAAAAGTTAAGAGAACCCCAGAAGCAGAGTACTTGCAAGTTATGAAGCAAAGACGAGGCCATCTTAGAAATGATTTATGAAAATGTGGGCGGACTGTGGACTTGCTTTAAGGGCACATTAATAATCAACTTAATTATACAATCAATAAGCTAATAACGGATGGGAATGCAAGATGTTCGAGTGAAATTGTTGTTTACAACATGAGAAGAGCATTCTGAGTGATTTAAGGTATTATTAAGGTATTATTTAAATAACAGTTTTCAATCAAAACACCACAGGGACCCCAGCAGGTGACATTTACAATAATTAAATACTGTTTAGCACGCTTCAGTGGTATATTTGCATGGGGCACCCCCTCTAATATTCATGGTACTGCAATAAGCTATCGCTGTGCAAAGTTTGGTGCTTTTGTCAACTCTGTAACGATCTTGACCTTAAGAGACCTGACTAATAGGAATCATATATGAAGTACCTACCCTTGAACACTGACTGAGTAGCCAGCGTAGCAGGCGTCGAAAGGCTAGCACACAGTTACAGTTCGCACATTTGAATTTAGTCTCAAGTGCTTCAAACATGTCATTCACCGATGAAAACTGGTTAACAACCAAGCGAAACATCAAAGAAAGAATCAAAACATTGTTCAATAACGAATTGTTGAGCGATGTGCTGTTGATTGTCCGGAAGTCACCCGAGTCTTGCAGTGAAGATTCGAATCACGGTCTTGCTGGGGCTATAAAATACGGCAAAATAGAGATACCAGCTCACAAGTTCGTGTTGGCGATTAGCAGTCCTGTGTTCTATGAGATGTTTTATGGTCAAATACCTGAAACAACGAAGTCAGTTGAGTTCCATGACTGTGAGTATGAAGTTCTGTTGGAAGTGCTGCGTTACATCTACAGCGACGAAGCCAACTTGAGTGAAAGTAACGCGATTAAGGTTTTGCATTTGGCAAAACATTACAAGTTGCCTTCGCTCGCCGACATGTGCATTGGATATCTGAGAAAGAACGTAACTGCTACCAATGTTATTCGGATTCTTAAAGAAGCTAAAAAATATCAGCTAGAAAGTGTTGTGGGCGGCCGTTGTTGGGAAGTGATTGACAAATATACTGAACGAGTACTGAGATCAGATGAATTTGTCACGGTAGACAAAGAAGTCCTTGAGAAATTAGTGGACAGAAATTCTTTGTCTGTGAGTGAGGTAGCATTGTTTGAAGCGGTGAACTCTTGGGCAAATGAGCAATGTCAAATTCAAGGCTTTGTTCAAACAGGAAATGTGAAAAGAGAACTACTTGGAGACAAAATTGTCAGAAAAATTCGCTATCCAGTTATGAGACAAAGCGAATTTGTCAAAGAGGTACTTGACAGCAACATTCTTAACCCAAAAGAGTGCTATGAACTGATAAGGCATTATTCTTCAGTGTCGCCTTCGTCTCTGGAATTTCCAGACAAAATGCGAGTTGGATGGCAACAAGAAAGCTTATGCAGATTTGGATCTGTAGTTGAGTATGGGTGGGTTTACAGCCCTGGCAAGGTTGACTCCATCTTTCTAACTGTGGACAAACCTATTATTTTGCATGGCATACGCTTGTGTGGCTATCAAAATGAAAACTATTCATTACACCTAAGAATAAAGGATACCAGTTCCTCATCAGATATTGTCAGTCTTAAAAGGCATTTTCGTTCACAGAAGCTACTGTACAAATCAAGTCATTACTGGGGATTTGAGGTCTTGTTTGACCTTCCTGTTGTCATAGAAAATGGAATAAGGTACTCTGTTGATGCATATATTTCAGGTGCATTTTCATGGCGTGGACAGAGTGGTGTGAGTTCTCTTCAGTGTTCTGGAGTATGCTTTAAATTTGAAAACAGTGAACAAAGTAACAATGGCACCAGTGTCAAGAAGGGACAATTTCCTGAAATCTTGTTCTGCAAACAGTGACTTATTCTCACTTTTGGTGAATGACCATCCTTAAGACCAGGAGATCTAAAGATGATGAAATATGGGAGACTGTCCCTTCAGTCATATCAGGACTTGTTAATCCTTTGTACAAGCAGCTTTTTTGCCTCAGTATACAAGGTGGTTGCATGCAGGGTTGTATCCATCCACTTTTTAATGCTAAGACTACTTGTAGAGAGATTTATGTCTTGAGACAAATAAATGGGGCTATTTCATAGCATGAGTCTGTAATTTCCAGGGTAAAGTGGGGTGAGGGGGGTGGGGTGAGGGGGGAGAGACATCACACCATTTCAAATATTGAGAGACTGATAACCAGTCACTTTCACGTTTATCTCTTACTTAACTGGAGAGACACAAAGAAAAGGGAAAGTCAATATTATGTTAACATTACTTTCAAGAAAGCAGAACATGCAGGTTAATAACTTGATAAGATCTGTATTAATTTTTATCGTTATACACCTGTCAATGTATATTTGTAAACCCCATGGGGGAAGTGTGGGAAAAGGGTGGAGTCTGATCAAACAGTAAAAATTTGGCTCAATTTCCCCGAGGTTGAGTGAGGATAATATTTCCAACAAATATAGCAAAACTCCCCACCCAGAGGCCTTTTCCTTTTATTATGAATGTCAAAAACCTGTCACATCTCCCTTCTGAGGAAACAGGATGTGTGACCTACAGTATGTCTCCATAAAAAGCATTTCTGCAAACAAATTTCTACTTCAAAATTTTTGTTAACACTGTTATGGTAAAACACTAGAGTGAAAGTATAAACACCTTTCAATAAACTTGTCTCCTAGGTCCAGTTCCTCAAAGGCTGATTAGTGTTAATCTAGGACTAAAATTTTGTTCTGTTTTTGTACTTGGCATTCCTATGCATTGCTTAAGGTGACATTTTGCGTTATCATTACTGTATCTTGTAGTAAAGGCTCAACAGTATTTTGTAACCTCGAGTTGCATGTTCTTAGACGTGAAAACCGTGCGTCAAATTTTGCTTAATCCGTGGGTTAAACTAAACCATCTTTCGAGGAACCAGGCCCTGATATATTTGTTTCATTCATATACAAAGACTTGGTGCTTCTATTAAATATTTCATTACAGTGGAACACTTGTATTCAAGGGACACCTCGATTCAGAGCACACAAAATTTGGTCCTGGTAAAGAGGAAAGGGATAACCTTTTCTGGGTTCGGAAACCTGGGTTTAAGGTGATTCACTGGGTTTGCACTGTGTATCTCTTACTACGCATAACAAGAAGGCCACCGTAAAAGAGATTGTCTGAAGGAACATTATTAAAATGAAGTTGACTGAAGAGAAACGCTATTAGAATTTTCGCTTGCGGTTTTTTCTTGCCGAGACGAGACTCAATGTGTTGGGAATGTGCGTAACGTAAGCAGCACGCGTGTTGCTGAGTTTGACTTGCTCATGGACCTCATGGAGAACCTCGCCGAGTGGATGTTAAACTTGTACTTACTCACTTTGATTTTCATTTAAACGCTTTCTTTATCACATTGTGCCCTGTGATATCTCGATGTAAATTCTGTAAAAACAGATTTCTTATTACTTTCTTTCCCCTTTCACATACATGCCCCCCGGGGGGAGGGACTCTGCAAATGAAAGGGCTGGGTATGCTTGTCGGAAATTTTTAATTAAACCCCTAAAAGAGACCCATCTGGGCGTAGCCCAAGCTTTTCTTGACCCCTAAAAGAGACCATGTTGAAACACAGACGATACACATATTTTTATATTTTTTCAAGTGCAACCCTAAACGAGCCCTTCACGGCTGAATATGATGGCGTTTTGCCCAGAACACCCTAAGTGAGACCGATATCCGAAATTTGCACCCCTACGCCAGACGACGAGCATCCCCACCCCTTTCATATAAGGAGTCCTCCCTCCGGGTACATGCCATTTTGAATCTCGCCCCAGTCCCCTCTCAAAAATTGGAAAAAATGCGTTTGGTGCGCACTTTCTGCATCTCTACGGCAAAAACGAGTACTGTGACCCCCATTTTTATTTTATGACAGTGTTTCCTTTCGTTGAGAAAAAAATTGGCACAAATCTATGTTCAGTTTTTTGGCAATTTTACTAAAATGTACGGATTGAGCTATCACAGGTCGAATAGCGCATGTCTAATTTAAATCTAATTTGGAGCGTAAAGTAAAAACAAGAGCATTAAAAGGCATTTTTTCAGGTACGTAAGCCTGCGCGCAGACACTTTAAACCTTGTTTACGGACTATATACACACTATATGCTACACGTGGGCCGGCTGCACCGCAGGCTAATAAACAATACATTTAACTGCGCTTGGTTTTTGTCAAAGAGTCCTAAATAGCCGTATTTGTCAGCATTGTGACGTCAAAACGAGCACGATGACTTCCACTTTTTATTACTTTTTATTACTTTTTTTATTACTTTTCTTGACTTGTTACATCAGTGTACCAAGTTTCATCTACAATCTATGTTAACTTCTTTTACTAAGGAATCACCTTAACTTCCATTCAGGGGACACCTTAGCTCTGAAAAAGTGACTCACCACTAAAACTGCTGCTTAGTTCAAGTGTACACTGGTCAAAATGCCAATAGCTTTCAAAACATGAACTATATCACTTAAATTGATGTACTGCATGCACTTGTGGGAATTGAACACACAACATTAATCATGATTTTTTTGCCCCCTCAGGGATTTCGCCCAGAGGGCGTAATCCCGAGGAGGCACTCTAGTAACTGGCGTGTATATTAAGGAAAGTACTTACAGTTGAAATATACAGTCATACAGTCAATATAAAAAAAATCTAGATTTGCTTGAACAGGGGCCGCGAGGAATCGGTAGGTAATGATGACGTTTCTATTGTTTGCGCCCGCACGTACGAAATGGTTAAGATGACGTAAAGACAGAAAATCCCGAAGGGACTGCTTAGGCAGATTTTGTGACATTTATTGTGCAGTCATACGTGGATACTCGTTTGCGTTACGTGTTTTCAGTGACATTCTGTAGAGCAGTTGTTTTGAAAGTTATGGACCAAAAGACACTCGTTAAGCGCAGATGAAGTTATAAGGTGCGTATAACTGTGTATATATAAACACCTGGAGAGTTTGCCAGACACGAGTTCACAAATCTTTGATTGGAAACCTCGCCAGACACTCTTTCTCTCTCTTTGACCGGAATAACAGGGTCCTCAATAGGGGTTCTTAAATCCCGCTTTCCCGCCTTTTTTTTTTCCTTAATCCCGCCATCCCGCCCTATTTTACGCCCGAATCCCGATCCCGTCCCATTTTTTTAAAGAGATTTTTTGCTTGATTATTGAAATAGACGTTATATAAGACTTACCTTCTAACAATTGTCAGTTTTGATGGTCAAGGTTCTCAACATCACAATTAGCGACCGTAACTTTATTTTCTGTCTTGCTTATTTTTCGTCCGCGCATCATACATGTTGACTTCGATATTTTAAGTCCTGTATTTTTGGAGTTAGGTAGATTGATGTTATCTGTCTATCTCACGATCATTCGACTGCTTTGCTGCTGGTTTCCATCAGGCGATAAAGCCAATTCTGTCAGTTGTTTACGTGGAGTGTAGGACATGAAAAATGTAGATAAACATACTGGTTGTAAAGACTGAGAAAATATCTCTTTTATGAAAACATAGGCCTGCTATTGAATCGAATAGCACATGCCGGCCCAATTGCGGACACCCTTCCAAGCAGGAAGTTTGCTTCTCCATCCTGTGTAGTCCACGGCCCGATTCATGGCCGTTTTATGGGTTTTTATGTAAACGGTTTTCTCTCGATATATGAGATACAGAATTAAATGAAGAATTAAATGATGATCATCCTTCATTTAATTCTTCACTCCACAGTTCACATATATGATTTTCATATATTCATAACTTCAATAAATCATTAGTCACGACGAGACTAAATTCCCGTATACCGCTATTTTTCCCTTACGATTCTCACATCCCATCGCCATAAAAATAGGAAATCCCGCCCCCCCTGGTTATTGAAATTCCCACATCCCGCTCCTGTTTTGAGCTCGCATCTCGCGTATCACCATCCCGCTAAACCTATTGTGGACCCTCGAATAAGGCTCAGCCCCAAACAAGCAAGACGAGTGAACAACGGCTAGCTTCTCACTAGCAGAACGATGGACGATTACAGAAATTCACCGACAATCAAATTCTGTGCTGACTTATTCCCTGCTCACAGATGTGATTGTCCTTCCGCTATAAAATTTAAAATAAGACTAGAATACGGGAACGTGAATTGATCAAACGCCCTTTTAATTTCTAAGGCTTACTTTCCGGCAAATAAAATAAACTGAATGTAAAAAGTGAAAGAGAAATAGCGAAAAATTCAGCTTCTAAATGGTTTAGGATAAACTATTCTCCCCTAGCTCGAAACTGAGAATGTTTTGATCAAAGCTGTGTAAATCGAACTGAAACTGTGCATGGAACCTTGCGTTTCCTGTATTTATCTCACCTATTGTATGGAATATGTGTGAAAATCTTCCTTATGAATCGGTATATTTGCTAAGAGCTACATAACGAGCAAGAATATCTGCTAAGGTAGCCCTGGGGATGAGGTGCTACAAGCATTGAGGGAGGCGGGGGGGATACTCCGGAGTGATGGAAAGGACACAAAAAACAAACAAAAGATGAAAATTAGAGGTTTCTGGTTCTTTATTACCGATTTAATTCATGACTCGCTGACTTTATCTCTTCTTTACCTGGAAACCTGGAAGTCTACTCCCTAGACAAGATATGGGTGGGGAGTGGGGGCGGCACGATGAAGTACAAAAAAATCCCGCCATACAAAATTTCAGCCTCCAAAACTGTCTCTTAAGAGGCCGACCATTTAACTCTTGAGCGGGGGTGGGGGTGGGTGATTAAAAAAAAAATTCCTGCAAGCGCTTGTCGGAAGAAAAAAATTGCATGCAGCGTAAATGTAATAGAAAGCTTATGGGAAAAAAGGAAAAAAAAAATATCCTGCCCCACCAGATTGCTAGAAAAAAAATTCTTGATGACCAGAAATCACCCACCCCACCCCTCAAGAGTTAAATGGTCGGCCCCTAAACTGCGTCTGTTTTGTCAATGACCTTTTGTGTTTATCGTAAGGTGACACTCGTTCCCGTAAGTGGTCTTGGCGGGGAAATTTACGTAGCTGAATCACAATTTCATTGGCTATTTATGGCATTCCGCGAATGCATTCGTGCTTATCGTCTTTCTGTTGGCGAATTCCCGATCGGTCGCTCGGAACCTCTTACACACCAACTGGCGCTGGGAAAAGATTTTCGTTTTCCTAGTTCCTTGAAGTGCCTGGTATCCCTTTCAATTTTTTTCCAAGCCTGCTTTGGACACTTCCAGCCTACCCGATTCGGTAGTTAGAGAATTTTGTTTTCTTATTCGAATTCAACGCCGTGGTTGTTCATTTCACCTCATGTCTTTGCGCAAGATTTGAGCTTTCACCTGATTTACCTTTGATCGATTTGGCTTTGTCTAATTTCTGTTTTAAGGTAAGATATGTCATCTCATTATTTGCAATCTGTTTACCCGCAAAATCTCCTTTCTCTGAAACCAGCGAGATGGTTCAGCGATCGTACATGCGTGACCACCGAATGAGTTCAATTCACCTTTAATGATTTGTCTTATTAAAAAGTGTCTGCTCTATTGATAATTTATCAAGTACTGTTTAACGAATTTGCTGTTTATCCTTTTGTCTAGGATTGAAGTCTTGCCCGAGAAGACAACGTTTCTGACCTGAATTGTGGGTAGCACGTTCGAACATTTGTTTTACCACTTCAATCAGATTCTTCGGTTTTTCACGTGTAAACAATGGCTAAGTTATGCTTTGTACTGCTAAGTGTTGGTAAGTTGTCTGAAATTGTTATAGACTTTTCATATCTTAACACCATCTTAGTATGGTTAATTAACATCAGTACCTTTATGAAATACCGCTTTAGCCCCCCACATCATTTGGAAATCTGTAATCTTATATTTTGTGTTGAGAAACTTGAACGGTTTTATCATGATCATAGACCTCATGCAGTAAGGATTTAATGCCTTGGGCGGTTTTATGGCTGCCGCAATAATTAGCTTTGTCCCAGTATGAAATAATTACGAGAGTTATTAAAAACTTAAACAGTCAGAGACTTTACAACGTGATATTTTTTGTGCTGTATTAATTTGAAAGGCGCGATGTCCAAGAATTTTTGTGGTTTCCTGTACGACGTTCACACCCTGGTAAAATATACCATACTTGTGTAAATGTAAATGTAAAAATAATTTGTCACCCAAGCCTAAAAGAAAGCCACAAAACGGCCCATAACTTGCCTCATTCCTCACTAAAAATTTGTTTTTTTAAAAAAGCCACTTTGACAAAATGAAAAACTTGATGGAGGGTATGAAAAGGGGAAGGGAGGGAGGGGGGAGGTATTTGCTCAAAAAATGTCCTAAAGTAAGGTGTACACTGTATGTATGACATTTGCAAAGATCAGGTATGATACATGTAGTTTGAGGACACAACTACTTAACCCTATCATTAATGATGGAAATGAACACTCTATCAAGAATGTGAAAACAAAAATCTGAAAATAATGTATAAATACAATGTTGTTTTATGTGAGGGGAAGGGGTCATGATCTTTTTTCAGTGCAAACTGGCCAACTTGAGCCTCTTTTTAAGTAAAGTTTATTTCATTTCTTTCTCTCTACCAGTTTACCAAGTAATGAGTCAAAATCCATGTGATAAACGCAGCTGTTATCCAGCCACTGGTGATCTTATGATTGGTCGGGCTGATCAACTGTTTGCATCATCCACTTGTGGAATGATTGAAGCAGAGGATTACTGTATTGTGTCACATCTCCTTGATGATAATGAGTGTTTTGTCTGTGATGTGAACGAAACTGAGAACAATCATGAGCCCAGGAAAATGATCTCAAACTTTAATGGGCAAAAAGAAAAGACCTGGTGGCAGTCAGAGAATGCTGTAGAAGAAGTGTATATCCAGGTAAAAAGCGTAGCACAGATAGTTGTAATTTCTTTTTAAACTCCTGAGAGTTTAAAGAGCAATATACATTGTATGGAAAATCTTCAAGTAACAATGAAAGCCACCACATTAAATTATAGTTTCCCTTGAACATTACCTCTTGAGACTGCTCACAATTTTCTAAAATTTTGGCCAACAGGAAGGGTGGCAATCAAGGAACTAAAGACACTAGAAAGTTTTACTCCAATAAAAAGGAGCAGTGTTACTTTTTGGTTAAAAGCTTTCATGTTGAAGATAGAAATATTTGAACTGACTTGAAGGACTCTAAACAACAGAAAGTCGTTAGCCAATGTCTGACAGAACTAATCCCATTGTCTGAAGAATTCTCACCTGTGATTGAACATGATCTAGCTAGCTCCTTTATAGATTATTAGGCCTTAATTTTAAGTTCTTTGCCCCAAGGGTCTTTGTTTTCGAGACTGCATTTTTAAGATTGGATCATCACTACCTAATAATGCTACAATATGGCTAAACATAAGGGCCATGCAATGTCTTTTGAGTATAGTGAAATGCTAACCCAGGGTTGTCAAAAGTAGCCGGCTACCAGCGAAAATCGCCACCTACTTGGTTAGTATCGGCCTGCTACTCTGCTTGGCATTTCTTTACGGATGGCCTCTTTTTAAATAAAATATCCCTGGACTGTCTACTTACTTTGACAACTCAGCCATCTACTTCAAAACTTTCTGACAACCGTGTAATCAGAAATACAATGTTACTATTACAAAAGTATGGAGAACAGTGGCAAAGATTAATAATAATAATAATAATAATAATAATAATAGTAATAATAATAATAATAATAATAATAATAATACTGTGTATTAATTTAGTTATAATTATTTTTAGGGTTTCCAGTATAAAGAGGTTGCCAAAATTGAGATTGCAAAAGAACTTACAGAGATTACAGTTATGCAACCTCAGACACCTCGTTAACACAGCCACTTCTCTTGAGATACCAGAAATATCAAACTTACCATCCCTCTGATCCCTAGACTGACACAGACACTTCTGTAATTTGTGGATACTTGGTTCTGGCCCTTTAGTGTCCATATTAAGGAGATTTGACTATAAGAGTTGAACCTCACCTTATAGACACCTTCATAAAACAGACACCTCTGTATTACTGCACAGACAGTTCTTCTGTTCTCAAAGATTCAAAAGTTCATGGCGCAATTCCTTCCTCTTTAGTGGGGCCCCTGTAATGTAGCCAACTGGCTGACGTGTCTCTTTCGCACTACCTTATTTAGTACATGTAGGTCTGACTATCATTTTTTTGTCATCAGCTGAACCTTGAAGCTCAGTTTCATTTCACTCATCTGGTGATGACCTTTCGTACATTTCGACCTGCTGGTATGTTAATAGAGCGCTCCTGGGACTATGGTAGGAATTGGAATGTGTATCGTTATTTTGCCGCCGACTGTAAACAGACTTTTCCTGGTATCCCTAACAAACCGCAGGAAGATGTTGATGATGTCATTTGTACAGAGGATTTCTCTTCAGTGGAGCCATCATCAAATGGAGAGGTGAGAAATAATGTGAATGAACAGAGGTGAACAATGTTGATGTAAATTGGCGTAACTATGTGAGTAAATATATGGTATCTAGAGCACTGCAGCACAAATGCAGAGGCCAAGGTTTTGAATCCAGTTGAAGTCCCAAAATTTTTTTCAAGTTTATTTGCAATTGCTTAAATTGCAGTTACCTCTGCAATGATGATATCTTCATTTAACATTTGTATTTCCGCAGTTCACATTATTTTCATGTTTCATTCCTTTTGCGGGTTAGGATTAACTCAACAAATTGGCCTGCTCCCTATTTTTCGTAACAATTCTCTACAATTATATTTTTTATTTCATTTATACTTTGTTTTAATAAGTAAAAAACAAAAAAATTTGAGTTCATACATGCACTATGCTCTTTTTGTGGATTTTGTTTATTTTTTATGGTTATTTTTTAATGATATGATCTCAAATCTCTGAGTCATTACTCTTCTACAAAATGTTCATCATCATCAACAATAAACAAACATGGTGCTTCCATGTAGACCAGTATGTAAAGAAAATAGTGGCTGCTAGCTTGAGGCCTTGTGGATTTTACTATCAAGCTAGTGAATTATGTTCTTAACTTGCCAATGGGCAAGTGACGTCTTTTGGGGAATTCAAATCACAGGATAACTGTCTTAAATTTTTTTTTTTCGGAGTAGATGAGATGACTTTTGGGCTAGTACATACATGTATGTGTAGCTACAGCTTGCCCAAGTGGCGAGCTGTGAAACTGACATTCTTTGCCCCAGTAGACTAAAAAAAAATTTTTGTTTTGTCTTTTATCATCAACAGGTTATCTTCAGAGCTCTTAATCCTCAGATCCCTGTCAAAGATCCTTACAGTGAAAAAGTCCAGAACCTTCTAAAAGTGACCAACTTGCGAATCAACTTTACCAAACTGCACACCCTTGGTGACTTAGTTCTGGATCCTACAAAACCAGACACCAAGCTGAAGTACTACTATGCTGTTTATGATCTTGTCGTCAGAGGAAGCTGCTCATGTTATGGACATGCTGAACAGTGTCTACCACTTCCTGGTGAAGCCAGTATTCCTGGTATGGTAAGTCCCCAGGGGAGCTGGACAAGAGGACAGGGTAGTGGGGAGTAGGGGTTGCATGATGGGGGACGGGCTTAGAGAGGGGATGGTTATTGTCAGTTGGCAAAGGTGCATAATACAGAGTATAAAATTAATATATTGGGAATTGCAAAATGAGATAGTGAAAGGATGCAGCTAGACTGAAAAGAGGAGAGACTGGATGCTTAGGATTCCCTAGCTAACTTGATGATGACTTTGTAGTTTGTACAAGGTTAGATTCAGCTTGTATCCCTTTTTTTTTCTTAAAAGGTGTATGGAAAGTGTGACTGCACGCATAACACAGAAGGAAAAAACTGTGAAAAGTGTAAAATGGGGTACAATGACACACCCTGGAGACCTGCCACAGCTGATGACTCATTTGAATGTAGAAGTGGGTATTTCCGTATAATAATACTACTACTAATAAGAATTATCATATTAATACTTTATCATCATTATTTTTTATATGATTAGTTAATTCTTTATCTCCTGGATAGTATAAATATACTGTACCCTCATTTATTTGTTTTACGCAAGTGGTCCAGTACAGTCTATTGTAGATGCTCATTTACTGTTAATACATTTGAAACTCATTTGGTCACTGACATTTTGAAATCCTTAGTTTACTTGGATTTTTACAGAAACACACACAAACACAAATAAGAAAAATTTAACCACAACATTACACAGCCACTTATGTGTGTGTCACCTCAGTGAACTAATTATCTTTCTATAAGACTATTGAAGACTATTTATTAAGAATTTATTTATCAATTTAATTATGTATAGATAAATGTGGATGTTTACTGGTGCAGATGGTACTAGATGTGTGAAGGTCTTGTACATTCTATGTCTTCATATCAAAATGGAAAAAGACAATTTCAGACCAATTCTGGCTAGTTTCACTTTGATTTGTAATGTGATTCCTTTTATTCAGAATATGCTGGTATCACTAACAAACTCTGAAAGATTTTAAGAATGTTGAGCATGCCAGGACAGACAAGACACATTTTAAAACCACATGCCAGACACACGAAAAAATTTTTTCTTTACAATTATTTATTATGGCTGATTATTCTCAACTTGAGCAGTAAGGTAAGGAGAATTTTGTTTTCTTATCTGATAGAGTGCGACTGTAATGGCCATGCAAAAGAGTGTCGATTTGACCCTGCTGTGTTTGCGGCCTCTGGCAATGTTAGTGGAGGAGTCTGTGTTAACTGTATACACAATACTGTTGGCCGCAAGTGCGAAAAGTGTAGGCCTTTGCATTACCAGGATCCTACTAGAGACTTTAGGGAACCTGATGCTTGTATTCGTAAGTATTTGTAATATGTTATGATATGACAAAAAAATAATTAATGTTGTTTTGTTATGATAGCTCTGTATTTTGTTATAAGCCCCTCCTCTTTAATCGGTAGTCATTTTCTGGACAGCCGTGTTTTAGTTTCAAAGGATCTTAGCAAGATTAAGGGTTTTGAAAGGGTATAAAAAAACAGGTTTGTCTTATTTTTGAAAATGTTTTTTTTTTGTTATTGGATGAAGTTATTCCCATTCATAGTGTCTCAATACTTGCTAAGGTTTTCTAATTCATTCCTTTTTCTCATCATGCTACTCTGCTATTCTCAGTATTTTTTTTATTTATTTAACATGTTTTTAAACCTTTTTATACATTTTTGAACTTTTTAAAGCATCCTTTGACTTTTTACACCATATAGAATAAAAAGAAATTAAAATTTTCTCTGTTTGAGATCACTGACAATGAACATGGTGCACAAACATGTTATAGCAAATTTAGAAAAGTTTAGATATTATCGTGAAAGGGGAATCAACCCAAAATTTCTATTTTCTGGATCCCATTAGAGCATAACAATAAATTATGACATAAAAATGCCCTAAAAAGTTTACAATAAAACATATCACCAGCAGCCAGGGGTTCCAGTTGTGTTTTTTCAAAAATCATTTAACGACATTATTGTCGTAATTTACAAGTCTATTAAAAACAATGAATAGTGTCGGCTAAATTTTCCAACTGCTTCAAACGTGGAGAGAAGCACGCATCATGTTGACATGACTGTGTATGAAGATAGATGTATCATATTTGGTTGAGGCTAGTGCTTTTATACGTAGCAGTACAGAGCAGATCACAATGCTAATTTGCAGGGCCGGGTTGTTTAAAGATGGGGTAAGATAACCAAGGGTTAGTGCAAAATTTGAATTCAGATATGAAAGCTTAAATAGCAAAATCGGTTAAATTCTCTTCGTCTACACTTTGGTGATTGGATGCCCTAAAAAACAGAGAAAATTATCCAAGAAAATGCTTTTGAACGAAAGAAAAATAAACCTGGATTGAAATTTAACCCCGAATTAGCGCTAATCGCCCTTCAAACAACTGGGCCCAGGTTGCTATTACGCGTGCGCGGCACTTCTGGGGCCAATTTTCGTTTAAAGTTCTTCAAAGAATAAATGAAATGCAAAAAACTCGTGTTTTGACCTTCCTTCTTCGTACTCTTGACTTGCGCGGTTTTGCCGTGCCTTTAGCGCGAAACTTACACAGTGTTGACGCAGGAGCGTTTTGACCTTTGATACACTCTCTAACCTTAGGTTACTACTTTAGCTTTATTGTGTGTTGTAGCTTAGCATTGTAAACAAATCTTATCTTTGTTTTTTCTTCTCTGCAGCATGCAACTGTGATAATGTGGGAGGGGTGAGTGGTGGTGAGTGCGAAGGTAAAAATGACGTTGATTTGGTTGCTGGTCGATGCATCTGCAAGAAGAATGTCGGTGGAAACAGGTGTGAAAAGTGTAAACAAGGCTTCTGGAATTTACAAGAATCCAATCCTGATGGCTGTGAAGGTAATAACCTTTTTCTTTATTAGGCGACATGGTAGATAGAGCCCTCAAAATGATATAATTAAATAACTTATGCATCTATAGAAGACACAACAAACTAACAAATAAGAACGCTATGAAAAAAAACTTGTACTCCTTAAAAAAGGAGAAAAAGACCTCGTTTGATCTTTATGTATACCGATTATTCACCAAAGTGGAGTTTGCTTGTGGCGGAAATTTACCCGGCCGCAAATATACACCACTAGCCACTGACACTGAGGTGAATAATCGGTGTTTTATGGAGGACGTAAGCAAACGATGACGAAATTTTGTTTCTCTTTCGTAACTTGAGTAAAGTTCTTGGAAATTCAGCTCTTACGAGAGTTCGCCTACATCTGACAAAGTGAGTTGGAAGATTCGCGATGAAGATTAAAAGAGCGCGAATTCACTTTTTTAATACGCAACGTTTTCGTCGCCGTCATCTTTAGGTCCTATTAATTAGGCTTGTGTATAGTAATAAAAAACTTTGCATTACGAGTTTATTTTAGGGCTGAAAGCTTGGCAACAGAAGGTAAAAAGTAGGACCGGTCCGTAAAAGCCTTTTTCAAGGCTGTCCACGTTGACGGCTCTTATTTTCTCCGTCACAGTGAAATTCTTCAGCTCACTTGCACTTGAGAATTTCGGTATCTGTTAGAGCTGAAAACTCCTTTTGACTGCTTTCTTATTGTTTCTTAGTACTTTCAAACAGCTGTTTATTGTCTCCATTATTTTATTGGTTTCCGAGCACAGGCGTGCACAAACTTCCTGCTTACAAAAATTAAAGATCGACCACAATGCACCACCGGCTATGAAACGTGGATCATGCATCATGTTTGACGGGAGCAACCTTAACTGAAATAGGTGTATACTACATAACCCTCCGAGATCCCCATAATTCTTCAGATAGTACTTCAGCTCATTCAATAATTGTTAATTTTTCATATTTCAATCTCGTTCCCAGGGTCTTCTCCCACTTGTCTCTCTCTCGCTCTGGCGGACGAGTAGGAAAGGACCCTGGGAACGAGGTTGATGCTATTTTTAAATTTTAGCAATGATTCTCGTACTAGAAGCTGCCAATAGGCTTAAGCTTCTTGAACCTTACTGTAAGCTGTTTATTCAACCGTTTCAAACCAACTGATCGGTCGGTTTTTCTCCCAGCCAAATACTGTAAAAAGAATTATGCCACTTTATTACGTTTCGTCTGTGGCGTGCGTTTCACGAGGTCACATTGCGGAACCTTTATACCCGAAGATCATTGGTCGGCCTCTTGGACCGTCAACCTATCCGTCCGCCGGCCTACTGTTGCATACATGTAGTTGTAATCAAGAAGCAAGGAAGTTAGTTAGGGGGAATGGTAGCAAAACCATGTAGTACTAGTACTTAATAAGAGTTCCATTCTGGCACCGTTGCATCTGAAACCATTGTGAGTAACTTAGAGGTGATGTCAGTTACCAATGTTAAAGATAGTAATCGAAGATAACTTTCGTGTAGGATTATTATTTTATTTACCTTTTCAGCTTGTCAATGCAACAGTCTTGGTACATTAGGTTTTTGTAATCCTAACGATGGAAAGTGTACTTGTAAGAGGTTTGTTATGGGAGCAAGATGTGATCGCTGTCAGGTGAGCAGGAGTGTATACCGGTATAATGTTTCAGAAGCTCTGAGAAAGTTTCGTTTAAACGCTTTTTTTTTCTCCATGAGTTGCCCCCACCCCTCCCCCCCCGTAAACGAATACCTTTAATGCGTTAACTGTTTGGTGGAATAGGTGGAAACTAGCTTGCAACTTAGATGGTGTATTCTTCACGTAGAATTGCGCACCACGGATCGTGTTTCACACATGCACAACCTTTCATTTTGCCTTCACATCCTTGGTACTCTCGGAGGATCTGTGTCAGGAGCCCATTTTCACATGCTTTTTATTTTTGTATTCAGCCTGGTTACTGGGGCCTAAGCGATTCTTCGTTTGGATGCGCGGCTTGTGAATGTGACATTGGCGGTAGCTACCAAAGAAACTGTGAACAAATCACAGGTCAATGTCGATGCCGGAAGGGTATCACAGGAAGGAAGTGTGACCAAGTGCAGACTGGGAACTTCTTTCCACTACCGGACCATTTGAAGTACGAGTCAGAGGAAGCTAAAGTGGTTGGGGTATGTAGACCTCTCAATAACTGTAACAGTAAACCTTAATTACGACTTACTCTCCAAGGGGAGGATTGGACTGTTTACAATCGGAAATAGCATTAACTAATTAATGGATTGTTAGAAGAATTACAAGGCTAGATAGAAAAAAAATTATATTTAGTTTATTTGCCTATAATAAAAACAACGGCAAGTAAATTCTCTTTATGTTCACGGAAAAAAAGTCAGTATTTCGATTTTCCCTTTTCAGTGTATAACAAGATAAAGCAAAGTATCGTCCAAATGTATTTAGTTAGCATCACCTCACTTATTGTATTGTTGATCCGATTATTGTATAAATGATTCATAAGGCGAATTATTCTTAAAGTTGTAACAGCGGTTATTTAAAACGCAAAGTGATGATGATGTCTGTCATGATGATGACGATGATGAAGAAAAAGGTAGTAGTGGTGGGAGCAGTGGTAGCCATTAAATGATCGCCAAGTTTCAGATTGCAAGAAGGAGTCGAGGAAGGATTAGCACAATTGCTTAGGGCGTGGCCTTCTGGGCGGGATGTCCCAATTTCGATTCCCATTAATGACCTCAAATCCTTCTCTCGACTTCTTGCCGTGTAGCTTGAAGTAGCTTTGTAATGGAAGTTTAATGGAGAGAGTGACGCAAATTGAGCACACCGTCGGCCTCAGGTTCGTTAGTCAGATGACTATTTCGAGCTGCCGACTCTTTACCTTGACCTTTGACTTAACATGGAGCCAAAATCCATTTTTATCTCTCCTATTCTGCTCTTCGTCGATTCTCATACAAACACACGAAAATTCGGGTAATTTCAGTACTTGTAGATGCTCGGGATTTAAATTTGCGATGTTTTCCTTGACTGTTACAGGGTCAGCAAAACGGGAAAGTTGTCCCGCGGGAGCCAACGCCTGGAGGAGTCACTTGGACAGGAGATGGGTTTACTGAAGTAAAGGACAATACAGCTTTGGAATATGCCGTTACTAACGTACCATACACTGGAGAATATAACATCTTAGTGAGATACGAGCCAAAGGTAGGGACTTCTTGGGTATTTTGTACTTGATTGAGGGCTTTTCCGCCTTTTTTTTTTCTTTGCTTATATTGTCACCAATTGAGCGCTACACACAGGGCTCAGGGGCACAGAGGAGTTATTTGTGACCTTGACTGCAGTTACGGTAAATTTCACAGTTGATAGCGCTTATCGCCTTTGTTTACTGTAGAATAGAAAATAAACATTACCTGTCTTCTGTCGCATTCGATAACATTTTACCAGGTTTATAACATGATCGCATGACGGTTTGATCGGTCTATTCTATTCTACAGTAAACAAAGGCTATTTACGCTATCGACTGTAAACTTTAACTGCAATCAAGGTCACAAATAACTCCTCTGAGCCCTGTGGGTTGCACCGCTGTCTAATTCAAGGCTACCCGGGTGATCTTATGCATACAGTTTTGCAGATTTTCAGATTTTAATTGATTCTTGTGTCAAGAGACTAACCTAAAATGTACCTTACGGGAAAACTTAACTGTAATTCCTTTTTCTAGGATTCTGGGGTATGGAAAGTAGATGTCAACATTCAACGCATTGACGGACAGCCAATGACCAGCGGTGAATGTGTGAACGCTACTAATGCTGACGACCCAGATTACGGGAATTTCTCTGCAATCTTGACAACTCCTCAGCGCTATGTGTTGATGCTTCCTAGCGTGTGCTTGGAGAAGGACGTGTCTTATGTGGTACAGGTTAAATACAGAAGGCATGAATCCAATACTGGTGGAGCTGATACTATTTTAACTGACGCGGTAAGAGTTGGTTCCAGTGCACCAGAGAAAACTCTTGGGCTAGGGTCCATTCCCTGAAAGTCCTGGTAACTGTTCGGACACGAAATCAAATATTCCAATCACAATCTTAGAAACATAAGCGCTGGTCTCCGCTAACAAACGAGTCCTTTTTTTTTGTAACCTAGGGTTTTTTCATATCATCTGCAAAACCAGTATCACAACCTTGATCTTGAACACAAACAAGAACTGCTTCCGGGTCCATTAATTCTCGCGAAGCGAGTTTATAATCTCGTCGCGCATGCACTGCGCATGGTCTTAGCGACCTGCAAAGTCGGTCGGCCTATACACAGGTATATTTCTACGTATATATCGCAATGGTGTCCACGCTGACGTCACTACCGTCACGTCACAGCGCTTTGTGTGTTTCTAGGCAACATTCTGAAAATTAAAAAAAAAAACGCCACAAACCTGGCCCGATGTTTTAGCGGCTGTTTAAGAGGTCATGAAATGGTTTTTAGCGATAAATTTCCAAATTAGAAGTACCTTTAATAGAAAATAGATGTGATTTGGATCATTAGCTTCAAAACAACAGCGGAAATAGAGGTATGAAAACACCGTTTTGCGTCCTACTTCGCAGACGAGTTGTATCGCCTTTGTTGCGCATATGTTCTTTCAATACGATAAAATGCGTTAAAATTCGGTTTTAACCGTCAATACCCCGGTTATTTTCCTGAAATACATTTTTGAATTCGTGTTTAATAAGCTCGATCAGCTTTAAACGGTGTTTGCCGGTGAAAGTTCTATGGAAAAGGAGTTTAATCAAATATTTTCCCCACATATTTCGTAATGTCCTCATTAGTGTAATGGCAAGGATAAATCGCGCCGTGCAGAAGGTGCAGGGTTCAAATTCTGCTAAGTAACCCCCCGTTTTTTTGTGTTGTTTTTTTCCCACCGGTATTGTTGTGTTTTGTTTTTTAATAAGAAAAAAAGGGATCTGTTGAATTCTGGTTAAAAAGAGCGAAAGCTTGTGTCCCTTTCTCCCTACTCTTGGCCTATAGCCTCTTCTTCGCGAGGCTCTGCTATTCTAGTTATCGAGGCTTGTGAGAAGCGGGCCGCTGGTTCTTTAACAATTACAGTCAAATCTGTGTTAACTGGTCTTCACTTGGCGAAGATAAAAATGACCACGTAAAATCTAGCTTGCAAGCAATTTCTCTGGAGGGTTCTGGGGTGGGGGGGGGGGGGGGGAGGGGAAACGAGTCTCCCGTCCCTGTACACAGAGGCCCCCAAAGAGCTTGCCTGCTGGATGATCTTGAATTGGCGATTTACCAGCCCTAAAATATCAAGTTGATGAAGAAGAGAAGGTATCTGAAAGGTGTTTTATGACTTCTTGCGATGAAAAAGGTGAAGTTAAGACCAAAAAATAGGGAACTTAAGAACCACGACGAAGTTCACGACGACGACATCTGTTGACTGGGAAAAGACTGGAACAAAATAACATGTATTGCAACTGTGTATTTCAAATGACTTCTTCAGTTATTGAGGTAATTGTAAGGTTAAACAAACTTAAAACCCATCGTCTTTTAGATGGTGCTTGTACCTCATGCAGAATCAGTGTCGATCTTCCAAGGTCCTGAAGGAGAACAAAGAAAGAAGCAGTTTGACAGGTTCAAATGTTTGGGGTATCACCTCGCACAAAACACGTCACGCCCTGATCTCCCTGATGTCTGTAAACAGCTCATCTTTGCTATGTCGTCTGTTATCTACGATGGTGGGAAACGTAAGTAACATGTGAGAAATATCTTATAAATGGGCCATGCCAAGAGTGTTGGACAACACGAGTATTGACTTCCCGGGCTGGACTCGAACACGTGAACTCCTTGTGGGAAGGTTGATCGGCTCAAGATCACGCTGGAAATTCGACTTACTTGGAGTTGGCGGGCGTTAGCGAGAAAGTATACTGTTCTTTATAAATAGGGGGAAATCGAAAATTCAATCGGATGTGAGATTGCAGGCATGCGCACTTGGTTCAGATGGCCTGTGATGAATATGCACATAGGGAAGCCATCCATGGCAGACTGGCTGGTTTTGCGGAGATCTCGGCCTGTCTCATACGCAACGATAATCAACGTTGCTATCACATGTTAATCGAGC
The DNA here is from genome assembly GCF_958299795.1 of Porites lutea. NCBI lineage: Eukaryota > Metazoa > Cnidaria > Anthozoa > Scleractinia > Poritidae > Porites > Porites lutea. The sequence goes on along the minus strand of NC_133213.1, from coordinate 11,646,705 downwards.
CAACCACATTAACCTAGTTCACGGTTTCGTAATGTCAGGATCCCGGCTTAATGGGCTGAACGTTTTCCAGGTAATCGCATTTACCTGGTCAGCCCAGCAAAGCGTGCACAAATAATGGGCTGAGTGCGCTGCGGAATGATTCTCATCACCAAGGAGCAAAGATTGGCACAGTTGGTTACCGCGCCGCCTTCTGTGTAAAAGGTTTCGACTTCTTTCCTTTCCGCGTGCTTTCGAAGCTGCCCGTAAAACGGAGCAGTGATAGAAAGAGGAGAACTAAAATGACCGCACCGTTGTCAACAGGTTTGCCAGTCAGACAATGATTATTTCGAGCTACCACCTTACAGTACACTTTTTGGATCAATTTATGGTTTCTGATAAACTGCCCACCTACCACTCCCTTAAGTCAATATTTTTCCCTAAGTAAGAATTAAGTGTTAATGTTAGCTTAGGGGAGGGGTAGGTGGGCAGTTTCCGGGAAACCTAAATTGATCCCACTTTTTACCTTACCTCTTTACCTTTTTGAAAAAGCGGTGCGTCAGCAAGAAGAAAGTATCACATTCTGTTTCCGAGCGAACTGAGTTACCGACAAATTTATCTTACTTTCGCTATGACAAGAAACCTGAATGAACAGAAAAATTATGAACGTAGCCAACTGCAGTCTTTGTCGTGGGCTGGCTCGCCCCATGTACATGTAATACTTTCTCGGGTAACCGAGCCAGTCCGGCTCATATAATCGGTACTTTGTCGTTTTCTCGGTAGTCGAAGATCAATGATTCAGAAGGTCTATATAGTGTACATATTGTTACATCAGCAGGGCAAGGAACGCATCAACGGTCTAATATTTCCTTCATTAATCTAAGAACACCTTGATGTTATCTGTGAATGCTACGACTTAAAGTTAAGCGTCAAACATCCTCTGCCCTTCATGTCACCCAAACATTATTGCAGTCTCACATTGGAACTTCTACATTTCAGCAAGTCAAGACTGATCTCTTGTGATACATCTGTTGAAACTTCTTTTCCAGCGTGTAACTGTGATCCCACGGGAACTAGGAGGGACGAGAATGGGACGCTGATTTGTGACGCTGTTGGAGGCCAGTGTGAATGCAAAGCGAATGTGATTGGTCAGAGGTGTGACCGCTGTGCACCTGGATCATTTGGATTCGGTTCAGAAGGTTGCACTGGTAAGTGAAAATCAACTATACGCATCTTCTGCGTTGGGAAGACAGCCATCGATTTCATGGCAGACACAGCAAACAGGCTCAAGAATCAAGGCAGGAAATTAACACCTACTGACAGTACACATGACATGGAAATGAAATTTCTACAAAACTAATTTATGTCCACGCTTGTACAGTTATAGAACGTATATCAGAAAAGAAAAGTCAAACTTCTCTTTACATGAAAAGTCCTTTGCGAGGTGCCTGTTTCTTTTTTCCACTGTACGAACGCCATTTTTTCTTCTTGATTTGGTCGGCGTGCTTCCTGTTTCGTCCATGAATAGCGGGAAAAAAACCTGGCCCTGAACTTCAGTTTGGATCTTAAACGTGGCTAATGAGAAGTATTTTATGTTATGTATTGATATTTAACATAGTTTTGTAGACGGAATTTTTTCCCCAACAATGGCGCTCTCGGTCGCCGCTTGATCGATATTAAACAGTACTGTCTGCCAGAAGTGTAGGAGTTAGCAACCCTGCAAAACCCACGAAATCAAAAGTTGTTGTTTTGCTTTGTTTGTGTGCCCCACCTGTGTAAAACAAGTCACTTTATGATAAGCCTGTTAACTAAGCTATCCATTTTGAGTGCCGAACGTAGAGAGCCACTGGAAAACAGGCGAGTGAGCGGCGCGTCTTCTCTCGCATGCTGCTCGCGCGTAACCTCCCACGATACAGGAAAAACCCGCGACTAAGAACCTGCATTTTCCTAAAGTAGCCTAAACAGGTTCTTAAATAATTGGTAATTAGCACATATTTAGGCTACTTTAGGTTCTTAAATAGGTTCTTATTTTCTGAAGAAAAATAAAGCGTGGTAGTTATGAGTATTTAGCGGTATTCAACTTATTCCTTATATAAAATCTGCATCCCAAATTAGAATTTATGTAAATTTGAGAAGAAGGACTGAAGGGCGTGAATTTTGACCGCACACTACCACACATGACCACATGAATTTTGAAGTCCTTTTGCCCAAGTGTAAACAATTATTATTATTATTATGTTATAGATATTTAGAAAATAAAAACCTGTTTCAAATTTTAAGTTAAACAGGTTCTTGTACAGAAGGGGCCTAATTGACAGATTTTAGCTTAGTAGGTTCTTAAAAACCCAGTTGTTTGAAGGCCGATTAGCGCTTAACCCGGGGTTGAATTTAACCCGGGTTTCTCTTTCTTGTGTTCAAAAGCATTTTCTTGGATAATTTTCTCGGTTATATTTAGAGCTTCCAATCATCAACTTGCAGACAAAAAGAATAAAAACTGACATGCTTTTTAAGCTTTCAAATTTGAATTCAAATGTCGCACTAACCCTGGGTTATCTTAACCCGGCTTTGAACAACTCGGCCCAGGTTCTTAGTCGCGGGTTTTTACGGCATCCCCCAAATGGAGAGCTAGCTCGAAGGCTATGATTGGCTCCTAGAGAAAGCCTTTTTTATCTTTTTATTTATCTATTGCGGGTAACAAGAGGAGCCCACAATCCTAATCTCCAGGTTGTCATTATGCATGCGTCGCATGTATGCAGCCAGCATTCGTTTGGACTTCTACTAAGAATGAATGGAATGCACATAACGCAATTTGATCACGCGCGTTTTGACCATCTGGCACGTGAAACTTACTCAAAGTACAGCATTGGAGCAAAAGCGTTTTGACCTTCGATCGTTGTCGCCCGCACTCCGTAACCTTTGGTTATTACTAGTTTATTTATCTATCTATTAATTATTATTATTATTATATTTTGTTGCCAAGGAGATTAGTCATTATTGGTAAAATATTCACTTTTTCATTCCCAAAGGGTGTGAGTGCGACTCAGTCGGCGCTTCGGACAATCTCTGCGACATGCAGACTGGACAGTGCGCCTGCAGGATCAAGGCCGGCGGTCGTCAGTGTAACCTTTGCCCTCCACGTAACTGGGGATTCCCAATGTGCAGACCATGTCGCTGTAATAACCACGCTTCATCCTGTCATCCCAAGACAGGAGTCTGTATCGACTGTCAGCACAACACTGATGGCAAGAACTGTGAAGTTTGCGCCCTTGGTTACTATGGTGACGCCACAAGTGGTAAGTGATTAGCACCGCCAACTCTTGCCAATTCGCTTTTTTAATTCCGCCTTCTACCCGTGCTGAATGGTATAGGTAGTTTCTAAGAATTACGGAATTGATCTCTGAAGATAAATTGTGCCAGGGCTGACAATTTTTTTCCAGGTAGTTAACGTAGTTAACGCCCTGAAAATGAAGAAATGATCGTCGCAGTGAACGCAATCTATGCAATTGCGTAAAGAAGCCTGAAAAAAATTCAGGACTTCAACGGGGTTTGAACCCGTGACCTCGCCATTACCGGTGCGATACTAGTTAACGTCCATATGTAAAGTGGGGAGACCAACCTGGCGACAGATATTTTTTGGATTTTTTTCGGATCATTTTCGCTACATGATTTTGTCGCAGTACGTGGAAGAGAACCTAAGGTTATGTACACACTACAGCGGAGAGTTTTGCGCCGGTACGAAAACCATACTTGATAGGGCTTCGCTTCACACATGAGAACAGTGTACGTGATTTCGGCGTGATTTCTGTAACGGAGCGAAGCTGCTCTGATCTCTGAAGTGGAGAGTCACATATCGGATAGTTGTTCACAGTGTACCGGATAGTTTTTTTGGTCGACACTAAAAGCTCTTTGGTATAGCATGGGCAAAGTTTTGGGTGTAGTGTATATCATTATGTTACGGGTCAAAATTGAATCCAGGTAAAATTTTGTTAACCTAGGTTTATTCTCTTTTACATTTGTCTCCTCCTCATTAATAATTAGGGGTAGGAGACAAAGGATTTTGAGAATCAACCTAGGTTAAATTTTTTTTACCGGAATTGAATTTGACTTGTTACATAATTATATATATGAGATGACAAGAAAAGACTGTGACGTTTTGGCGAATGAGTTAAGGGATCATGAAATGTTCGAAAAAGGTGAACATACAAACATTTCGAATAAATCAGTTTTATAACCTACAAACTCTGCAACGTAAATACGACCATACTTGATAGGGCTTCGCTTCACACATGAGAACAGTGTACGTGATTTCGGCGTGATTTCTGTAACGGGGCGAAGCTGCTTTGATCTCTGAAGTGGAGAGTCACATATCGGATAGTTGTTCACAGTGTACCGGATAGTTTTTTTGGTCGACACTAAAAGCTCTTTGGTATAGCATGGGCAAAGTTTTGGGTGTAGTGTATATCATTATGTTACGGGTCAAAATTGAATCCAGGTAAAATTTTGTTAACCTAGGTTTATTCTCTTTTACATTTGTCTCCTCCTCATTAATAATTAGGGGTAGGAGACAAAGGATTTTGAGAATCAACCTAGGTTAAATTTTTTTTACCGGAATTGAATTTGACTTGTTACATAATTATATATATGAGATGACAAGAAAAGACTGTGACGTTTTGGCGAATGAGTTAAGGGATCATGAAATGTTCGAAAAAGGTGAACATACAAACATTTCGAATAAATCAGTTTTATAACCTACAAACTCTGCAACGTAAATACGGCAGGTGAATACCAAGCTCTAAATGTGAATATTAACACTGTTGTTGCTTTCACAGGAACACCAAATGATTGTCTTCGATGTCAGTGCCCGGGTGGTAGTAGTGGAAACCAGTTTAGCAAAACCTGTTTTCTGGATAGCTCAACGGCCCCACCATCTTCAATCTGTGACGCTTGTGACGTAAGTTTACCACTAAGCTGGTACTGATTCGTTATTTAACTCTATTTTTTTGCCGTGCGAGAACTTTTTGCGCCTTGCAAAAAGGCCAAGCACCTGTCCTCTGTTGTTCTGTACAAATTAACCGAAATAGCTGCTTATGAAGGAGCAGTTTCTCACTAGGAGAAGGGAGGCGTCAGGGGTACCCAACGACAATTTTCGGGAAAATATCTGTTCGGAAGACGATTTGAGATCTAGAATTTTCGGAACACTTGTTGTAAAATTTCTTGCTTGCCTGCCTCTCCTAGGATTTTCGAACATCCAAAAAATGGTATATTTGCCTATTTTTAACGGATTTTTACCCTAAAAAGGTCACCTAGAATTTTCGGGAGCCTTTTTTCTGGCTGAAATTTTCGAATAGGTAAGTTTTGATCCCTATAATTTTCGGATCACTAGACTTTCAGCTAGGAAATCCGAACAGATGAAAAGTTTATAGGGGATAAAAATATGCCCATATCCACCGTTTAAATACTAAAACACGTTTAACAATGTTATTAAGTGGTTTTGAACTATATTCTCTTTGGGTGCCTCTGAGGCGTGATATGGTCAATAGCCTTCCTATTCGCGTAACCCCAGTCCCGCTCTGAACATCCTTTATTTTACTCCCATCCTATAATTGAGCTGTGACATCTGTATTCTGATAGGAAGATAACCTGCCAACGTATAAAAAGGAGCTGGGAAAAAGAAAGCTTCTTGAAGAAAGCGAAATGTCTGTTGGTCTGTAATTCTGTCAATAACCCGTCTCGCTTCACAATGTAGTGCAACGTTTGTTTTGATAAAACCACCACACACTACATTCACATGCATTTGCATTCTATCGCTGTTCGTTGGTTTATATTGACTTACACCACAGAAAGTTGACGAGTTTTATTGGCGAGTTACCCTGGGAGCCAAAGGTATTTATTCCTCTGGGGGCGATGGAATTGAGCGACGAAGCACTTCAACACTTTGCCCTTTACGCCTCTCGCGACTGGTGTGCGAGAAGACCTCTGGTATCCTGGGTATTGCAGAATATAAGCGAGTATCATTTGTTTTGGCCTAACAAAAGACTTGTCGTTGTCCTTGTTTCCCCCCTCCCGGGGGGGGGGGGGGGGTAGTTAGGTTAATTTTTGTTGGGTATGTGCCGCTGTCCTTTCAGAGCCCCTACCCCTTTATAGTCTACTTTGTGGCCAATTATAGACCTATCTTAGTCATTTTTGGACAAACATGTACTTTTCACGATCCCAACTAAGTCACTTTCTATTTATGTAACTACCCTATATTGGATAAAGAACACTTTACTTTTCACCTACAGTACAAACATTCTGGTTACGTTTGCTAAACCGTAAACATGAAGAACTGTCTTACCCAAAAATCAGAAAATCTGCGACCCCATTCTAGTAACTCCATTGAAAATGCGACCCCATTATAGTCAATCCAGTCGTGAAAATGCGACCCCATCCAGCGGCACATCCCCATTGGCCTCTTATAAGGAAGTACCGCCCCCCCCCCGGGTTTCTCACCTATTCTACACACTTGACCTACAGGTGGGCTACACTGGAAATCAATGCGAAGTATGCGATGACGGTTACTTTGGCAACCCACTCGTCCCAGGTGGCCGTTGTCAGCCGTGTTTTTGTAATAACAACACCAACCCATCGAACATTGGTAACTGTGACCAGCTCACAGGGAGGTGCCTCGCTTGCTTGTTCAATACCGCTGGCTTTAGCTGTGAGCGCTGCAAATCAGGTTACTATGGTGATGCTATAGCAAGGAATTGCACAGGTAAATAACCTCCATAGCGCTATTTGGATCGTATCCACATAATGGTAGCCTGCGCTTTAGACGGAAATTAATTAATTAATTAATTAATTAATTCCGTCTGCGAAAGAGCGGAAATCCTTGTTCTGGGTACCCACCTGTGTACCAGGATTTGAGTACTCGCCGTGATTGACATGTTAAAAAAGCCATTGTCAATTTGCCAATCAGGTTGAAGGGAAATTCGAAACGCATTTCCGGTAATTCATTGAGTCCATCGGGTCCCACAGCAAGGATATCGGCGCTGCTTTGCAGACGTTACCAACTGGTGTTAGATAAATTCTGCGACATAGGCTACAAAGTGGGGCAAATATGAATTGAAATCACCTCGAGAATGGTAACATTTGGCACACGTAAAAACGAAATAACTTGACACTTGACTCAGAGAGGGTACAGGTCCATTACATCCAGCGATAATTTATATTGCTGTGTTGGTTCTGGACACTTCCGAACAAAGTAACGGATGTGGAAGCACGTTTTATCCTTATCGCGGTGCTACAATTTTGATTCTTTACTTATGTTAATGCATTTATCTGTCAAACCGAGCTGAGTGAAATAAATCTTTTTGTCTTGTCTTCTATCCTGAGTAAATAGTGCGTTTTCTTTTAATATTACTGCGAGTTCCCACTTTGTTTGATTTGTGTTTCAGAATGTGTTTGTAACAGTAATGGTACAGACCCAGGATTTCTGGACACCTGTAATTACAAGACAGGACAGTGTAGATGCCTTCCTAACGTGATTGGTACACAGTGTGACAAGTGCGCTGACGGCTTCTGGAATCTGGCCAGCGGTGTGGGTTGTCAAAAATGCGACTGCTGTGGTGAAGGCTCGACCCAGGCCACTTGTAGCGAGGTAATGCGACAAAAACAATTTTCAGAACTGGGCTCAGTTGTTCGAAGCAGGGTAAAGAAAACCCAGGATTAGAGCGAAATCTAACTTCAAATCTGAATACTTTTAACGGAGATTCCTGTTGATTTGTTGAAGAAGTAAAAAAAAAAAAAAAACGGAAAAAACAGACCCTTCCTATAATAACTTTTATAAGCTATACAAACTTTACCTTTTAAATACCCAATAAGATATTTGATTTCTCTTCCCTTACTACCAATAATCATTTCTATTGGTTCTATTTTCCTTTTTCCGTCGTACGTTACTTGTAGTTTTTATGTAAATGTTTACGCCAGTTAGTTGCACGTGGCAGTGACCAACTCGAACGCTTAAGCTCGTTTGGTCACTGCACACATTTCACCTTTCATGATTTATGTAATTTGTTGTTCTATTTCTTGCTTTTGTAATGTATTGTAATTTTTTTAGTAACCTCTTGAAATAGCGCATAAAGAATCTGAAATCTGAAATTTTTAAGAAAAGAAACAGAAGCACGGGAAAAATTTCACCGGGTTAGCAACAATCGCTCTTTTAAGGCCCATTGCAAACCTTGATGCATTTCGCGCCGCGAACACAAATCCCGAAAATTAGGAAATTACTGGTAGTTGTGAAAGGGTCCTTATCGTCTTATTTCAAAGCAATATACCACCTGTCCGAATTTTTCGTTTACTTTTTGCAAATACGCTCCTCATTATCTTTATAGTATTTTAATTTATATATGTGACCTCTCAACCTTACGGTTTGCCGTTGTCGAACGGATAGCCGTTCGAACGGATTGGGTATCCGTTCGAACAGCCCAGGCTATCCGTTCAAAAAAATTGTCATCCGTTCGAACGGCTCGGGCTACCCCTTCGAACCGTTCGATCAGCTTGTCAGCTGGGCTACTGTTCCAAAACAATTCACTTGAGCAGTTCGCGACGAATCTGTCACAAAATGTAAATAACTCTTCCAAGCGTTGTTTACCATCACCTTGCAAATTATTACGGTACATTTTCGGCTCAATCCATCTTTTCTTTCATAACATTCGATTATCGTTACCGGTTTTATTCAAGACTGAGTTATAAAATTCAACAACTTTCCCGAACAAGTCAGGTTTCGACCTTTTTGTAAGCAAATATCAAACGTTTTTTGTGGTCTGCTTTCTCCCGTGGGAATACACTCTCACTGTCAATGATAACATTCTTGTTCAACGTGTTTATTTTCCTCTTCCTTCAACTGCCCTTGCTCACTAACTATTGTGTTGTAGCCAGAGTCAGATTGCTAGTGTGTATAGGCGTATTAGCTGATGTCCTAGTTTTCCCCTCAGGGTACTGGTCAGTGCCAATGCAAGCCTGGTTATGGAGGTCCACGTTGCTGTGAATGCGAGAATGGATACTGGGGAACACCGCTGGACAACTGCAGGCGTACGTATACAACTTTGAAGTTGTGTGGATAATATATCAGTTGTCTTGTGTATTTTCCTTTAAAAATATTTGGTTTAACTTTCACATTTTCTCTTGTACATGGTATCTATAAGCTTACATCACCAAGATGTCTTAGTAGTTTTAAATATCAAGGTTTAATATACAGGGGGCAGAAAAACCTGTTGGCATATAAAGCCTCAGATGTCTCAGGTCTTTTAAATATCAAGGTTATACAGGAGGTAATAATCAGCCTCCAGGCTTTTTTCCAGTTATATAACGAAGGTTTGTTTACCATTTACACAAACCATCCTGTTCAAATTTGTTGCATAAATAACAAAATTTAACTTTATCATAGAAGGATCCGCTACGAAGTTTATCCAATTCAAATCAGCAGGACATAGTGAAAATGTATAGAAATTGCATCTCCGCACGCGACAGCCCGTCTATTCTGAAGCTTCCAAAACGGAATGGCGTCAACCATTTGATTTTCCAACCGTAATTAGCGGTTTCCCCTCGTAAATGTTAAGTATTCCTGGACGATCATTTTTTCCTGTGTAGCAGATAAATAGATGTCAGGGTTAAAAGTGTTGTGAGAAGCTATTTTAGTGGATCCTCGATATAAGGAAGTGCCCAGAGACTGGCAAAATTTGTTCGCTACAAACCGGTTTCGTTATATCGAAGTACTCTTCCATATATGTTACTATTTATTGGGTAATCAAAATCGTTCGTTATACTGAGGACTTCGTTATACAGAGGTTCGTTATATCGAGGTTCCTCTGTGTGTAAAGCACGAACTACAACTCTTACTTGACCTGAATAGCCGGGGCCGTTTGCAGCTAGTTATCCACGTGGTACAAAACCGCACATGGACAAGACAAATAAGCCTTAAATCACTCAAAATGATTTTGTCTTGTCCCAGTGCCTCTCAGCTCTCCAGTATGGCGGTTATTAACCGTGTGAATGCCAAGCTGCAAAGGGCCTTTTTATATAAGGTAAGCCAGCCTGGTTAGCCGGGCTGGCTAGGTTCATGCCTTGTTTCATCATAAAATTGTCGTTGTGTTTATAGGAGAAGGTGGGCTGGCCCGCTTGCCGAGACCTCGGTTTGTGGGCGAGTCCTCTTTTTCATATAAAAACAACGACGATAATTTTAAGAGGAAATAAGACATGAGCTGGGTAAAGCGAGCCAGCCAGGCTATTCGAGCTTTGCTCTCTTCATGTAAACAGGCCCTAATCTAACCTTCGCTGTAATCCCGTATTTTGTCAACAGCGTGTGACTGCAACGCAGCCGGATCTGTCAGCCTTCAGTGTGATCGTGACACGGGCAAGTGTCAGTGTAAACCAGGCATGATTGGAGAGAGGTGTGACATGTGTGACGCGGACACCACGGGGAAAATGCCGCAATGTGAAGTCTGTGGTGAATGTTACCCTCAGTGGAAGGGAGCGTTAGAGACGCTGTCACGCAACATCAGTGTTGAGGTTCCACGCGCGTACAACCTTTCTCTTACGCCTCAGCAACCAGGTATGTTTAATTGGTGGATAACTTTCCTCGCGTTCGTCATAACGCATCCTAATCTGGTGTTCCTGTGGCACAAAGGCAGAAATTTTCGAGCTATCACGAGCGACTGCCGATTTGCCGCCCTTATTAATTTTATCAGGGGCATCTCGGCCGGAAAACTGGACTCCTTCGACTCGATTTCGTTTCCGTAAGTGACGAACGCGGATCCGTAATCAATGATTACCTCTAGTCTAATGCTAAGATCGTGCTAACGCTGCTTAAACCGGTTCCCTTGCTCAAGCTTTTCCTAAAATCCAAGCCCTACTGGACTGCAAAGAGTTCACAAGTATTTTGACAAAGTTGTTTGGTTCCTTGTAGTTCGGAACTATTCCCAGTCCGAGAGAGGTCTTTTCCCTGTTTTATTATTCATTCAATGGATATGGCACTTTAGCAAATCAAAGACTTGCAAAAATGTTAAGTACAGTGTTTGGAGCAATAGGGAATGGAAACGTACCTACAGGCATTTCCGAGTTATTGACGGCACGTGATTATAATTTACGTGGTGATGCTATTTTAAAATTACCTAAAGTAAATTCAACGCAAAACAGCGCAATATCGTCGCCAGGGCTTCTCGGTTGCCGTCCATTTTCCTGGCGATTATTCTGTACTGTACTAATTTGGTCATCGCTATTTGGTTATGAAGAATTAGCCGTGCGATTTGAGCCAATCAGAAACGAAAAAATATTTTGAATAAACAATAATATCTCTTAGTGACACAAGAAAATATGTTTTTTTTGTTTTATTTTCTTATCTCAGGAAGTCTAAATGCCTACGATTTTGAACTCAGTAAGCTTGAAGAGAAACTCAAAATAGTAGAGGAGATTCTGCAAGGCCAGATAACCACAGAAAATGACACAGAAGCAATTGAAAAACAACTTGATACAATAAACAACCATTTACAAGAGATACAAGATAAAGTTGAGAAGCTTAACAATGAGGTCAATACCACCGAAAGGCGCACTGATGAAGCAAACGTTGAGATTGATCGACTACGCGACAGACTGTCGAAACTTCGAAGAAATGGCACACAACTCAAGTCTGACGTGGAGAAGATTTTACGATCCGATATACGTGGCGCTTTTCATGAAATTTTGAAAAACCAGATGAGGTCGAGGCAGGCTCAGAAAAAAGTGAATGAATCTCGAGAAATAATTGACATGGTAAAAGAGAGGAGAAATCAGACTGAGATGTTGCTAGCTGGCCCTCCCTCTGTTGACCAGAAACACAAAGAAAACAACCAAACGTTTATCGATATCAGCGAGAAGTTGAGACAATTACTGGAAGAGGCAGAGATTCTCAACGGAATCTTATGTGGGTCTCCCTCAAGTCAGTGTGGTGGTTGTGGGGTCCTTAATTGTTCGACCTGCGGCGGTCCTGGCTGTAATGGATCCATAGCCTTGGCATCAGAAGCGTTAATAAAAGCAAAGGAAGCGGAAGAAGCTCACCGCTCGCGGGAAGGTGAGTAGTTTTATATATCAAGCTATAATACCGTTAATGTTCGAATTAAAGTTCGGGGCACTTATTTCAGTATTTATACCCTTTGTCGAGAGGATATTTTGCATAAACTTTGTCTTCAGTACCTCCAGAGGTAGACAGTCGTCCTTAATCGAAATTTAAGACAACGCCTATGCAATTTTTTTTTGTTAGAGTGAGCGGCGGTGGGGCGGGGGGGAAAGGGGGACATGGTGCATTATGGGAGGTGTGCAAATGGCGAATACCAAAATCCTTCACGTTGTTACATTTTACTGTTATTAGCCAAAGCTAACGAAACTCTAGACGAAGTAAAGAGAGCTGAAGTAATGGTGAACATGACCAAACAGGCGGCGGAGACTGCAGTGATGCGTGCTATGGAGGCTGATCAACGCGCGAAAAATGCAAGCGTTAGAATGGACCAATTAATACAGGTAATGGTGGATTCTGTGGTTACTTTCACACGGTACCGGACAAATTTTCGACCGGCTGAAAAATTTGACTGAACTCTTCGTTCAAACGGGACAGTTCAACATTTTCGCTCTGTTGACAAGGAACTTTGAACTTCTAAGCGTCTTAATTTTCGTACGGTTAAGGTGAACCGATGTGAACAGAACACCTAAACTTAGGAATTTTCAACCGGTCAAAAATTCGCCTGCAGCCATGTAAACATAACCTGTAGCACAGCGTTTGTGCTCAGTTAAAGTGAGCATGCGCATGCAAAGTGGTCAACAATTTTATCCCCTTTTGACTTATTTTGTGACTACTTTTTATGTCTCCTAATGGAGAAAGGACAGCCATTTTACGTGATGATCCGAGCCACGCGAAGGTCTAGGAAGACAGCCCCTTCATTTCTCAGTTATTTCTTAAGACCCTGAGTATTGGTCCGGCATCGGGGATGGAGCCCGCAACAACCCGTAACTGCAGTCAAGCGCACCTTGAATCTTATTTTCTGCGTCTATTCAGGCCCTTTCCACAGGGATCCAGATATTCTTTAAATCGCTTATTTTTGAACACGAAGACGCCGCGGAAGAATGAGCGGATTCACAGGTGTTGTGTGAGCAGATTAATCGATTTTTGTAAAAAAAAAAAATTAAATAAAAAGCGAGGGGGTGGGGATGGGTAAAAAATATCCGGATTGGTGTGGACAAGGCCTCAGTTTTAGATATCCTCAATAGGCCTTTTGCCTTAGTTAATCACGTGATCAACTTTCGGTAAACACGGAAACAGTTCGCTTTTGAAAAATTTTGTTAGCACCAGCTGAAAGAGCATATTGAAATTAGGTAACCTGTAAACATTCAGCCGTATATCTCAATAAGTAGCAATTGCTACGGCCGCCGAAAATTAGAAGGATTTGTATGACAAAAACAACTCTTGCCACCCAGTCACGTTTTAGTTGACTTCCATACAAATCCTTATGAATTCTGAAAATTTAAACTGTCGTTAAATCTTCCTCTCACGCATTTAAGGCTCAAATTGCCTGTTATGAATTAAAAGAAGACTTGAGCCCCGTAATGCTTAAGGAAATATTTCACGACAGTTTAAAGAATTCGAATTTTACAAGGATTTGTAAGGAAAACCATTCAAACGTGACTGGGTGGCAAAAGTTGTTTTTCTCATACAAATCCGTCTAATTTTCGGCGGTCGTTGCAATCGCTACTTTTGAGATATACGGCTGAAAATTTACAAGTTACCCAATTTTAATATGCTCTTTCAGCTGGTGCTAACAAAAGTTTACAAAAGCGAACTGTTTTCGTGTTTACCGAAAGTTGATCACGTGATCAACTAATGCAAAAAGGCCCATTGGTACTTTCGTGCTAACTACATTTACTTTTTTTCACTCTCAAATGAAGTGGTTGATTATGTGTTGTCAGGAAGTGCCCCTCACGCCTTTTTGTGGGGGTAAAAGGCATTTTACCCTTGATATTGGTAATAGAAAATTAACAAGGCTAATAACTTGAAAGCGTAAAAAAACGCGAGTTCATAAGTCGGAAAATCCCGGGTATCTGTAGTTCACTTTGTTAATTTACGGCTGTAGAAGCGTTTCTGATAAGCCCTTTGTGACAAATACACCTTTTTCCCTTTCTTTTTTTCCTCTTTATTTAGGACATAATAGATTTCTTAAATCAAGAGTTTGGTGATACTAACAGAGTACAACAGATTGCTGACAGCGTCAAGAAACTGCAACTTTCCGTAACTCCGGAAGAAATAACTAAACTGGCAGCGAATATCACGGCTGCACTCAATTCAATCACTGGTGTTGACGAAATCTTGCAAGAGAGCCAAGAGAGACTGGATAAAGCAAATGACCTAAAGGAGAGAGCTGAGCAGGCCAGGTAATAAAGCCTGTTAGCAAGTTCTAGAGCAGACACTTTGAACTTGGTTTCTTTGCTTTCCCATTTCAGACCAGGTTATGACACTCTAAGACCCTTTCCACACGTATCCGGATAGTTTTGAAAACGGAATTTTTTCCACGTTTTCCAAAAACGTAAGCGTCCACACGTAACGTATTTGAATCGTCTTCGCCGGTCCACATGAAAACGCTAAAACGGTGGAAATACGATAGCATCTCTTACAGAACATGCGTAATGCTAGTAATTATGATGTATGGCATCATCGTATTCGAAAACCTCCGTCAACACGTCAACGAGAAGCCGGTGAAAGGCGTCAGTTTTTGAAAAGGTGCGTTTTTGGTGACCGTTTTTTCTAGATACGTGCGGACAGCAGGCCAAACCGGAGAAAAAAAAGTCTCATCTCAAGTTTGAAACAAATAAAGGTCTCTGCGGACGGGGCATAAAGAACGGTTGCTTTCAAATTTCTCCCTTTGTATTCGGATACCATGGGCGCTCTCCATTCAACATTTCGGAAAATTCACAATGGAACGATACTTTCCGGTTGCACAGACCCGACCCAAGCCACCACATGTTTGGTTATTGTTCTTGTAAGCAGGATACAAAAGAGCGGGACTGGGGACAACAATTTTGTCAAATGGAAAGGGACATTTTGGTCCGACCGACCGAAATGACCAGTCCAGTCAAAGTGTACCACCTTCAAAGCTGGTCCCGAATATTTCGGTTGGACCAAACCGAAATGGTCCGTTTCCATTTGATGTACCAACCGAAATTTCCGGAATTTTGGGTTGAATGGAAAGTGCCCCAGAAGTCCCTTCAGAACGAGGTATAAGCTAAAATTGAAAACAAGCAGACCTCAGTAAAATATCTGTGGCTTTGACTCATCTATCAATAAACGGCTGCATTTGTTTTTGCGAGAAAGGTTTACCCCCTTGAATTTGCAAATTTTGAAGCGAAAAAAGAGTGGGCAATTAATATGGATTGTGCCTATGTTTAAAGCGAAGTAATACACTCTAAATTAAGCAAAATGAGGACGAGTTTTAAGCATCTTGCTGAGATTGCCTGTTGGTTACATTATAGGTCTGTTTATATGGAGAAAAGTGGTCTCTGGTAGAATGGTCACCTTCCCAGCCGAGTTAACTTAAGCGAGGGGTGCTTTGTTTCTATGTGCATGATTTCACAAATGACCAAAAGCACTTCGGATTTGTGTTTGATGAAGCTGTTAGGTGTTTGACATATGCAAAATAGGCTTTGTTTAAATTGTCTTTCACTAAGTTGAAAGTTTGCCTTCTTGCAGAGCCTTCGATTCTTGTGTAAAAGTGTCTTTAACTCTCAGTCAAGCCAAGGCACATCGTGTCGACGTTTGATCAGCTTCTTCTGAATATTTCGTTAACAGTTTTCCACGTTTTGTAAGGGAATTTATTAAAAGTTGGCTCGCTTACAGACTGCAAAACAGTCGGTATTTTTGCGTATTCAAGTATGCGGAGCAGTCAAACAAAAGGTCTGGAACAAGGCCGAAAATGGAGAGTTAGACGGTTTTTTTTCTCTTGCCTCAAACGTAGGGCGTGTAAGACTCTAACGCCGCGCTTTACCGATTTCTTTACTGATTTTGAGAAAAAACCCGACTGTTTTGCAATCTAGCTCCCTTAGGGTACCTCTGGCCGGTAAGCGGGTGTCTCTTTTACCGGGGACAACTTGTCTCCATATAAAGAGGGCCTTAGATTTGTGAGTCCCTTGTCCTTTCACAAATTTTGTGAATAAATGCACCTGATTAAGACGTGAATAAGATATTTCATGACCTTGATTTTGAAACAAAACTTGCAAGCTAAAGAGTTTTACTCATTTTGAATATAGGCTTACCAATCAATTACGGTCGGGCAATAAGGCTCTGAAAATGCGCTCTGGGTCTGTTCTACTGCGTGAAGAGAGAGAGATCGGCCCTGGTTGTTCAAACGTTGGATAGGGGTATCCGACAGATAGATCACTATCCAGAAAATAGTGTTATCCACCTTAAAACAACTGTGGTCTGGAGGACAAGTATATTTTTTCTCTTTTCTGTTTTCAGAGCAAAAGCCAGAGCAGTGTCTGACGTCATCGTTAATATAACAGATGCTCTCGTGAAAGCGGCCGGAAGCCAAGCTGCCGCTCGTGACGCCATCAATACAGCAGAAAATGACATCAAAATGGCAAACGACACTCTCTCTAAAGTAAGGAATGATAATACGGAGCTTACGGCGATGTTACAAGGGACGATTTGCAACGACGATTTTCAGCGCATCACAGCGTTGCAACATTGCTACGATATTGTTTCGATTTGTTCAAACATTGTTCCAACATTGTTGTCTTAAAAGTCGTCGTTGAAAATCGCCTCGGGTGACATGTAACCCACCTCGATAACGACGGCAACATAAGCGTCAGAAAACAATAGGTTTACTAAACAAAATAACAACTCTTTCATGAACATTTCATCCATTGCACGACTATGACGTAAAACTGAGTTATCGAGATATTTGATGAAAGTATGCTGCACGTGTATCTGGTTCTTGGCTTTCCTGCACTGGCTTACCTTTTATCATTGGGTAAAAAAGACTTCTAAAAGGCAAAGTTGAGTCTATTAGACCATGTATTATTATGAATAAAAATATTTTTTCTTTTTATCGAAAAAACAATTTCATTTTACATAAGAGTATAGTGCAACAGCCTTTTTGACGGAATGTTATTTCCAGGGGTATTCCAGCCAAGACTGAAAAATCACGGAAATTCCAGGGGCTAGGGGAAATGACAAGCACCCCTTGCAGGGTTTATTCTAGAAATTGGCCAGTGAGAGTCAAAAGTGCTCCCTTCTGTAATTTTATGGGCCCTTTTTTCAAGAAAGGGGGTTCAAGAAAGGGGGCCCCCCAAAAGGTATTTGAACTTATTGGTGCAGACTGTTCCATGAGAAAACGAATGTTTATTGACGCTTTGCCGCCATTTTGGAACATTCTGGGCAACTGAAAAAGCCTGGGCTGGAATAACTGCAGAATCCCGGATGTTTGTCTGGTGAAATAATGACTCTAACGAAGAAAAGAAAGATAATTGAGACAGTAAGAGGCTATAAAAGTTCAAAGTAAGTTTATAGAGCGGCCATCAAATCAGTGTTGTTGTCAGTGATGTTTTCGAATACTTTATTTCAAAAAAATAGTATTTATCCTTCGGTCTATTTTTTTTTGCGCCCCATTTGACGCGGCAACGTAAATTTTATGCGGTGTTTTTTTCCAACTTGCGTAAATCACGCAAGGCCGCGCTCTAGAATAAACGCTGCCCTTGGAATGGAAATTCCAGGGGGGTGGAGGATGTAAAGCAAAATTACCCTCCGTCGGGGGTTTATGGAGGTGTACACATGAATGGCAATATTTTCTTTTTTTTCCTTTTGTGCTTGAAAAAAATGCTCTTGTATTAAACTCCAGGAAAATTCGCCTGACAAATGACTTATTGAGCGGAGCACAATAGACGAGATTGAGTTTGAAAAAGCCAAATTCATTCTCCTAGTGATATTTTTACTGCCTTCTTCGGCGTGGTTGGTTTTCCGTTAATCGTACAAAATAGTTCTCCTTTTCATAGCAAAGGAACGCTAGCCAAATTCGGAATGTTAACGTTATTCGTCCATCATTCTTCGCGAAGAGGGTTTTAAAATGTGTCGTTATTCGTGTCGTGCTTGGATCGTGAAGCGAGTTCAAATTTTGATTGGACCATTTATATGTTGAGGATCAATTTTATCCTTGGTTTATATTTTATTTTCCTTTATTTTGGGGTTTGGTAATGTATGATAATGAGTTTGAAACAAAGGATGAAATTGAACCACAACATACATATTCGTATTTCTATATAGCGGGCTGGTGTCCGCAGAGTGGTGAGGAAAAAGATTATCATCGTGTGTGCTGATACGGTAATTTAACTTGCGTTGCAGCTTCTTGCGGACCTAGATTCTCTTGAGAAGGCGGTGGATAATGCCCAGGAAAGTGTAACAAATATGACAGGAATGGTCCCTATGGTTCAAAAACAGTTTGAAGACAATCTTAAGCAGCTTGAAATTACGCAGAAGAACGCTTTGGAAGCACATGAGCAATCGCAAACTGCTGAAAAGGTTTGTTTTTTGAACAAGAATGTTTCAGTCCCATTTTGTAAATTTTTGTACGATAGTTGTACTTTGCGGTTGGAAAGTAGACTACGAGTAGTCCCCCATTTTCTCTCAGGGATAGTAGAGCGAGCGAAACGTGAGCGCGCGTGGAAATCACCCCACGCGAGAAAGGCAAGACGCAGTCGCCTTTTCTCCCATGGGGTGATTTTCACGCGCGCTCGCGTTTCGCTCTCTCTACTATCCCTGAGGACATATGGGGGACTACTCGTAGTCTAGTTGGAAAGTAAATGGCACACGACTTTTCGGGTCGTTTCTGTGAAAAATGTCCGGTAGCAACAGGAACGTTTGAAAAAGTAGTCCTGTCCTCCCGGTCGGAATGTTACAAACGGCAATTCGGGTACCATCTCTTCAAAGCTTTTTTGATGCCAGCTTCAGACTTTCGCGGCCGTTTTTTGGTAAATGCAAGAGATAAGTGCAATTAGTAAAATCCAACTAGTGGTCTATTATCAGTGCTGCGTTCTGACTGGTTGGGTTACTACTAGGCTATGTGTTATAGCCCACTAGTAGCGAAAAGCGCCTTCTTTGAAAACCAAAACAATGACGGCTGAATTGCGTTTTGTTAGCTAAAGTTGATTTGTCTGGATATTTTTGACCAACTAGTTGGATTTTACTAAAACAATTATTCCTCCCGCCGTCATGGCCTCTGAGCAAGAGCCATAATGGGATATTATGGCTCTTGCTCTTGCTCTGAGTCAATAGCCCATTCGGCCTCCGGCCTCATGGGCTATTGAGTCAGAGCCATTCGGGCTCGAGGAATAATTGTTAAATGGTGAAGGTTATTCCGGGACGAAATTTACCAGTCTTGAATTTGTCTACCATTTGCCTTAACTGTGAACCGACTGGTTTGCCCATGTTAATGGTTAAACAAACAGCATCATTAAGATATAAAGGCCAAAGAAATGAAGCCACACTTGGGAGCCTAGGTAACCACTGCGGTAGCAGCAGTCAAAGCGACACTTGTAACGATCAAATCACGTTTTTTTACACTTCATCACAACAACTTCAATATCCATGAATTCTAACTTTCTTTTTGTATTCTGCAGGAAGTAGAAGAATTACTTGAACTATTTAACAAAGTAAGGGATAGAATTAGCGAAAAGGTCGTTGCTGTTCAAAACGCATCTTCAAAAGTTGCTGAATTAAAGAAGAAGGGGAAAGAATTGGTCAAAGATTTAGATAGCAGGCTTCAGAGGATTATAGGTAAGTGCCTTCATAAAATTGTTAATTTGGAAGAGATAAGGAAGGGTTCAGTAGACCATTTCCGTGTTCCCTTGGGCCTCTGTATCAAAACGAGGCTGGGTGCTCAGCCTTTGATATGGAAATGATTTTTTATTCTCATGCAAATATAAAAACTCATTTTCACAAGAAAGGTTTTGCAAGGAAGTGGCCTATCGATTATTTTCGAATCCCCCTTAATACACTCTGTTTACTTCTGTTTACCACTCCCATCCCCACTTCAAATTTTTCAAATTTTGCATTGTGTCTTGTCTTCAAACGCTCTAGTGTATGTATGCAGTTCTTTCAGGAGTGTTTGAAAAGATTAAAGCGATTTTCGTATGACCTTCAAAACTGGTTTCGGTAAGTGTTCGTTATTTGTTTTATCAGCCAATGGATGAAAAGATCAAAACATGTACTCTTCGTTTTCCCGCCAAAGAAAACTTTAATATGGAGAAGGCATCAGGGTTCGATTGGTCAATCGTGTTGCAGTATGACGTCAAAGCGAAGTATCGATTGATTTCTAGATAGTTCTTGGGCATGACGTTTTTTCATCCGAGCGTTCGCTTAACCAACCAAAAGCCACGCGCGTTTGTATCCGTTCGACAAACCAATCAAATCGCTCTATTTTCGTTCGTTTGCTGTTTCTGTCTTGTTCGCGCGTTTTCATTTCAAGGCCATACGAAAATCGCTCTAATTCTATGTCCACACCATACAGGATAGCTTTTGCGCCGGCAAGAAAATCATACTGGATAGGGCTTCTACTGTTCACACGGCATAAGAACGGTGATTTTGGCGCGATTTCTGTAACGAAAGGAAGCTGCGCCTCGCCGATCTCTTTAGTGGAGAGTCTCATATCGGATAGGTGTTTATACTATTTCGGATAGCTTTTCATCGATATACACAAAGGCATTTGAAGAAAATGTATATTACAAAATGTGGAGATAATCTATGCAAAATTTGGTGTGCAAACAGAATGTATTAGGGGGGATTCAAAATAAGAGAATAAAAGCTTTAATTAACAAGTAACATGTAGATTAGTGCTAATGAGCACAACGAAAGTAAGTCGGACGTTTTGATTTAAAGGTTAGGAATAAATGAGTCTTTTTAATGAAAATAGATAATTTGTATCACGCTTCCACTTATTTTTAACTTAACATAAGGGAAGCTATTCATATCCTCCAATAGGAACAGCCGTCTTTAAACCAACAATTGCACCATGTAAACTGACAACTTTTTAGTCATTCATTGTCACGTCTTATTACGTTGTTACAGTTTTTTCCTCACTAGCAATTCTATGTGCTGATTATAAATTCAAGTCTGTATTCCACGATTTCAAACTGAAGATAACAGTTGGGTTGTCGAAGCATGTCCTTTTATATAAAAATGTTTGCGTTTTGCATAAGTTTATTCTTCCTTTGAAGAGTATGCCACGGTTACCAGGTTACAGTTTTATGACGTAGTGTGTAATTACGGCAAGGACTAACGAGAATACATCGATAATAGTAGTGAAAAATTATTTAAAGCTCATAAGAATGATGTTGATATTTTATTCAATGTCATTTGATAAGAATAAATAAATGATAAATAAATAATGACTTGGAGGTAGCACATCCACAGACTGGTTCTTCGTCTACCTGATTCCTGGTCGAATTGGAATTTAGAAATGTGGGTTTTTGAGGAGATGGGAAAACCGGAGTACCCGGAGAAAAACCTGTCGGAGCGAAGGAGAGAACCAACAACAAACTCAATCCACGTATGGCGTCGACGCCGGGATTTGAACCCGGCCCACATCGAGCGCTCTCGCCACTGCGCCATTCTTTGCTCCCAAAACAAGGTAGTGAAAGGTATATGATTTTGGAAACGATAGTGTGAGGGATTCCATCCATCAAATAATGTCTGTATAAAATTCTTCTCTTGGAAAACCCGACTAACGTTCGTCGCTTTAAGTACTGTACTCGCAGTTCCATTGCCGAGGGTCTTTAAACTTGTGCTTTTGTTTTCTTCTTATTTTGTTAGTTATCGAGAGGGAAATCATCAAATTTGAAGACCTTAAAAACCAAACTAGAATTCTCCAAGCGGAAACCAAGGTGATGATTGACAAGCTTCAGAGAAGATACGACTGCTACTTTACTTGCAATCCTAATGCAATAGATATCCCTTGTTTTAAAGATTAGTTGATTATCAGCCTTTAGCTGTTAAAAGAGCCACAATCAAACCATCTCGGCGGCAATTGCAAAACTTGTAAAAATTAATATGACAAGTTTTAATCTAGTCTTGCAAGTTATAGAATAAATGAAAGTAGTCTCAGTTTCGGTTTTGTTGCTTAGATCATTGAACCCTTTCACTTTTAGAACAACTTATGTAAAATTTTTTTGTCACCCTTCTCTATCAAATTTGTGGACTAGATCGTATGGTGTTGCCATTCAGATAAAAACTCTTTGGCAGAACATTTTTTAGTATTATTTATGTCTTTGGATTTGACGATTTTAATTTTTGTTTTGTGTTGTGTATTTGTTCGTTTGTTTTTCCTTTTTTACTTTGAAAGGGTCAGTGATGAGTAGTAGGTTACCATAACATTGACGTTCGCACGTAACTACTTACTTTTTTACTTTTGAACTATGTGAAATCCTGTGATGTGGTCATTCAAATGCAATTCCTGAATAATGACCAATTCCTTTACGCTTTGTTGCAAAAGGGAATTGACATGTACATTTTTTTATGCTTCTGGCACTCGTCAACGTCGACCACATTTGTCCATATGGGCTGCACTTTCCTTAGTCCCTGCGGGGTATATAACATTAGGTAGGCTTGCTGACTGTTTGGTTATTTCAAAAGCAGGGTTAATTTGTAAAGTTTACATACGAACTATACATATTTGCTAGTATTTTTTTACGACATGGATATCTATAGTAGTAACTTAATACAGGAGCCGATAACCCCGCCGGAGCGAGCAACTCCCTTTACCCGCGCAACGGCGTTTTCACAGACCTGTTTTTTTCAGATCGATTTTTCCGCGAATTTTGAGCGGAGACTAGAAGATAGTGTTTCTGAAGTTTAGTTTTTCTTTTTATCATTATCGTACCATGGACATAGGATGATGCTTTTATTGTCGCCGGAAAAAGTACTGCAAAGTGATGCTAAAAATAAACTGATCTATTACAACGCCGCTGCATAAGCCGAGTATGGGAGTTGCACACTCCGAGTTATGGGCTCCTGCTCAATACTATGACGAACTGCTTTTAGAGCTACTTATGTTAACATTATACTCGCAGGAATAAAATGGGCGTTGGCAACGTATTATTAATGACTTGTTTATGTACAGTGTTACTGTTTTAGTTACCAACTCGCATACTAGCACAAATTCTGTAATCTAACTGGCTAACTTACTCACCATCTGTTGCGTGTTGCATAGTGGGTAGCGAGCTGGCATTTTGAACGAAAAGTAAACAACAAAAACTAATGCGGCCACAATATTCTTATTAGGCCCTAATCTAAACCTCATTACTATGCTTTTTTGACGTTCTACACCTATGTAGTTGCCGTCGTCCTTTGTGACATCCAAAGCCCTTATTTTCGTCCCCCAAAACAATCCCATACTACAATTCGATACAACATCAACCCAGTCTCATGCAAGACCTAGGCCATTTTCCACTCCCGAAACTATAAGGGGAATGGGTACAAGCCTTCGGCGCAACGATTTCTGGGTGGACAAGCGTAACCGATGATTGGTTCCTGGTTGCCCTGAACACCATCGACCAATCACAACTAGTGCTTTTCCACCTAAACGAACCCTGAAATCATTGCGCTGAAAGCTTGTACCCATACCCCTTATAGTTTCTGTAGTGGAGACAATGCCATTTCCGAGTTGGCCTAAGCCTCTGTTTCAAAGCGAGGCTAACTGCGAATCTATTGACATGAAATGATTTTTTTTATTCCCATGCAAATAAATCCCATGTTCTTCACAAGAACAGCTTTGCACTTGGCCTTGTTTTGAGAAAATCCTTGAATAAGAATGACCGAGACCAGGTTTTATTAGCCCGCGAGACTGAACACCCCATCCAAACCCTTGTTTCACTAAAACCGCTGGACACCACAACTTGGTTGAGGTCATTGTTATCTGAGGTCTACCTTGTTTTGAATGTTAGAGTTTTCGGAACTCGGAAATGGCCTATTATCGCGCGCTTAATCTCACTAAATAAACAGGATAGCTAGAGTACATGGTGAGTAAGATTGCATTACGTCTGGAGAGTTAGTAGGGCGATTCCAACGCATTTGTCCAATTTTGGTTGTGGAAACGGTTCTGTAGAGGAACGGTAAACTGGGCATCAGTTATCCCTGTTATCTCAACCTTTAACGGCCAAACCGACGTAAAAAAGATGGGGAAAGAGGGGAGAGTCTCGAGTGTTCTTTTAAGCCGCTTGATAAAAAGAAATGCTTTTAACGCAAATTTTGCTTTTCAAACAGAGTTTCCGATCTCCTAGTTCAGGTAGCCTGCGGACACAGACGTATTTCGGTGGAGAGAAGCGACG